>NC_142369.1:22862500-23162500 GCF_059441005.1 Hippichthys cyanospilos | reverse complement strand
ACAAAACACAAATAAAACCTCAGAACTTTTCTAAAAGACCCTAAAGCATTTAGTGGCAAAATGTTCATTTATTTGCTTGTGTCCTCATATTTTTGATATAGTAAATCTGTTCCCTAATGGCAATTGCGTCAAAAGGGCTGACCAGGGATCAGCTGGACAACAAATCACCCCTGCAGTTACCACTTAGTTTCACAGTTTCACAGAACAATTGCACATGCGTGCCCTCTTTATTGACCCACATGGATGATCTGTGGCAGAAATTTAGGCTGCGACACAGCTTGAAGACAGAGGTTCGCGTGCGCACAGGTCACATGGAAGAAAAGTACAGAAGGTGGAAGGCTGGTTTAAAAAAAAAAAGTACATAACTGCTGAAGATTGTCAGTGAGTTCTAATTACCTGCATTATATTGGCAATAAAGTATGACACTGAAATTTTACAAGGGCCATAAACAAGAAAACATAGAATCGTATCATAATATAATAAATAATATTTGTCCGCATGTTGTATTTTGCCATAGCCACATTTTAGATGTTTCACTTTGGCATTATATTATTGCTGGTTTTAAATAATAACTTTTAATCATAGCGTTATCTTTCTCATTGTTATCATTATTACAGCAATACAAATTATGTTTTCTTGTTTAATTTTCAGCAGTAAGATGTCATTTTTGTCATAGAAATTTAACGATTGACACACAGCACCTAAAAAGCTGGCTAATGTTAGTATAGTTGTGAGTCATGTATAATGTCAGTAACGAAAGAATGTACCAAAATAATTGGGGGACACACATCCAAAAAAAACGGAACCACATTCTGATAATACATATCAGACTTTACATGATCAGGGTTTTTGGGACAATCATAATAGTCCAGCGAGTTTAAAAATAACCAATAACTGATAACTGATCTCGAAACAAGTAACTGATGATAACTTGATCATTTTTGTTGGTTGCTTGTTTCATTTTTAATTCAGAGTTATGACGGCTTTATTGCCTTAATTCAAGCATTGGAGCATCATGGGTATGAGTGCAATACACTGTATATGTTAGTGTTAAAGATTTGAATACCTGACCATTACAGAAGAGAAGCCGTCCGAGAAAAAGAGGGCATCTGGTCATTTTTATGTTCCAAAAACAATGATTTATTGACATTTTGAAAACCTTTGACCAGAGATATGTTGTTCTAAGCGTCACCTCACCTTTTCATCTCTTCATGAGGAAAGATTCAGATTACGGTGAAACTTAACGCAAGTTATTGCCAGTCTGCGTCCTAGGAATGGAGTGCCCAATACCGTATGCTGCATGCTTCCAGGGAATGACTGAGGGAGCGTCACAAAGTGTTTGAAGCGTTGTCAGTCGTCAGTCTGATGAATTGAGCGTGAGCAGTCATGATGAAATATCGTGAAACGTTAAGGGCAGGACACTGTTTTAGCCCAGCCCCACAATCCCAAGCGATCACGGGCATAGTAGAAAGTAGAGTGTTTTGTTCAAGTGTATCACAGCAGAGAAGCTAGGATCAGCCGAGAAGTGAGAAGAGCAGAATTTGTCCGGGACTCTAGTAAATGTCTCAGTCGGAGTAAAAATAATCTCAGCCACCTGAGAGGCTGCAGTGTCACACAGCGCCCCAGTTTAGGTTTTTTCTTTTTTTGCCCTAGTTCCAGCATTTTAGTGCATTAAAGAGCGGCCTCTCATTATGTGTATTCGGAGGAGCGTTTGAGAACAGCACTGGCAATTTAAAGGATATTTGTGTGCATTCACCTTTCATTTCAAGACTCACGGGAAGCATCTTTTTATAGAGAGGCATTCATCACTGTGTCAAAGTTTGAAATTATTCATGTATAATGGAAAGACCTGACTTAGGATGTACTACCGATTAAAGAGTGTCATAATTGCATCCATGTATATACCTACAGGTCGACCTTGACTTAAAAAATTGCTTGTGTATGTTAACACAACTCAGATCAAGTCTTCCAATAGAAATGAGTGGATTTGCCATTACTTTGTTCAAGCACCTCAGCAACCTAATGATTGCTGGGAACTCTCAACTCAACATTACAAAATGGAATTTAGATAAACAGTTTATGCATGTTTTCCTCCAACCATCCAATCTAGCCGCTTATCCTCTTAATACGTAATTACCGCTTCTAGTGCGCATGCCTTGCGCAAGCTCTGCATGTGTTGTTGTGGTCAAATATACGTTGTAGGGTTGTTACCAACAAGTCTTTTTAAAATGGATTATTCTGAGGTTTCACGTTCAGATCCCAGGTCTGACCTTCCTCTGTGGGGTTGTCCTGGCACTCGTTTCCTACCTCATTTCAATAATATTCATCTGAGGTTCATTTATTTGTTTTTTTTTTCATACAGTAATTGTGAATGTGACTGAGAAAAAGAGGAAAAAATTCCTCAAGAGAATTTACAGATAGATAAAAACAGGCTTCAAGTCCAACGACGTAAGGATGACCTTGTGAGACGAGACTTTCATCCCTAATGAGTCCTTACCCCAAATGCCGTTTTTAATTTGCTTGATATGAGCTGCTGCGATGAAATGAAAACCCAAAATAATAAAATGTGAAAAACCCTTTCGGATCTCAATTATTCATTACAACAACTTCTTTAATTTTAGACTCAAAAGATGAAGACTGGAGCATGAGATTTTTTTTTTTTTTTTAAAGAAAGCACAATTAATTGAGCAACCCTGCATTATTAGACACATTTTTGCTTTGTAATGTGTTAATTTCTAGTTTCTAACATTGTGCGCCTTTATCCTGATTGGCCAGCAATAATTCAGGAATGCTACAGTTTTATTTGCAAAGTACACCTTCAAAACGTTTGAAGCGCCATTATGTGTGATCTCAGAGTACCTCACTTCAGAAAGAATATAAAGTGTGGCTTTCAAAGCTTTTCAAATCAATTATCCTGTTGATTATTCCATCAAATTATCGAGTTATCACACCCCAAGCATCTGCCATTAAAATTCATTTGATTTGCTTTTTTTTTTTAATATGATAACCTACAATTTTTCTATATTTTTTTAGTATAATAATCTGTTTTAGTTGAATGTGACTTGGGGTGAGTGGATATAACTACTGAAGTTTTAGACAGCAACAAAATTTGCTTATGCCAAACCATTAGCAATCGTGATTAGCATCGGTGTGCTAGCAGTAATAATTTAACGTCAACAAACATTACATGTTAGTTCACTCATACATATTGTTACAGTAATATGTATATCAGATGTGTTATAGACATAAAGTCGCTCACAGACAATGCATATCGCATGAGTAAATTTAGGAGTAGCCCTTCCTGTTAGCTGCTTTGAGGTCAATAACTTCCTGTCAATAACATTGTTGAAGGCTTCTTCTTCATGTTTCAGGCTTCACTACCTCCCACTGATTGAAATTCAATTCACCTGAAATGACTGAAATCAGTAGATTCTTTGTAGTTGCGAATATATTCTTGGATAATACAGCCCTTTTGCTTTTTGAAAAGTTCACACCTTTATTTACTTTTTTTTTTGAGAAGCTCTATATGCTATTATTTTCATTGATGAAAGCCCACTAACTACTAAATGAATACAAATGCCATCAGCCATTTGACCACAAGGTGCACCAAGACAACAAATGGAATTTTTAAAGTCAATTTGCCCAACTTGGTCAACTTTTCCCAGCCCTAATCGATTGGAACAGCTCCACAAGATCACAGGCTCAAGCTGAGCGATCGGCACTGTTACATCAATTTCATTCAACAGCAGGTGTCAGTACAGACCAAAATGTCAGCCCTGGAGCTAAATGAAAGCATTTTTTCCCCTCGTCACTCACATTGCGCAAAGACTAGTGAGGGAACACAGAATACTGGTATACTTTTGCAGAGAACGTTTTTTTGACTTGACTTCCACTTCAAGTCCATTGAAACTGGTCATCAACCTCAAATAGCAGATAAGGTGGATCAAGCTGTAATATAGTCATCCACAAAAGTTTCAAGAAATAGCTAAGTGGCTTAACATATCAAAGGAAACACTTGTAGATGCATTAATGGTGCAATTCTTACCGCGAGTGTGTACCTCCAAAGGAATGTGAACAAATGGAATCATTTCTGCTAACTTGGGAAATGTAATTCATCTCCACGGCCTCTTCAGCAGGCTGCTGATTGCGAGCATGGAGTGCCTTCAACCGCGGCACAAAATCACATTAAGTGGCTGCACTCCGTTGATTCTGATCAGATTTCTTCCCCCAGCTGAGGCAGTTCCAATCACATTATTTTAGAAATAGATTCTCATGCTCTGCATTTACTGTTCAATGGAACATTGAAAAATTGTCCTGAAAGCCACCTGATGGGTGAGTTAAAAAGAATATTGATGCCTTGTACAAACTTTTATCGTTCCAGCATATACATAGTAATTTGTCTTATGTTCTGTTTTCAAGCAAATGTACTAAGGCTCTCAAAAAACATTGAAGGCTTTCCAATTGGCAAAATCACCCCGTATTTTTTTGATGCATCCATCCAGGTGTAATGTTTTGTTTTATCAAATATTTTGCGTATAACTCCTCGTTACTGACTGCGTATATCCCTCTTTCCTTGCTGTTTCTTAAGAACGTGAAATTTGGTCGACCATGAGCAACGGTACAAAAAGTCTCAAACTCAAGCCCAAAGGAAATGCACTCTTCTAACTGTGGGCGGTTCAGAACTTCAGAGTGGTGTTGGAATGTGATGTTTGGTTATTCAGAGCACCACAAGGTGGGGGTGCTGGAGCTGCTCTGACTGGGAAGACACAGCGGCAGGACATGCTCAGAAGCTGCTCAAGCAAGGCGGTTCTTCGCAAATTCAATGAAAGAGAGCATCTGCTTCTCATAAGACTTAGAGTTGGTGCAAATTTATTCAAATCTGGACTCTAGTTTCTAGGAGTAAAATGTAATTTGGTCCCCCCCCCATAAATAAATAAATAAAATAAAATTGCCACAAAAATAAAAAAAAATTCCCCACAAGATCAAAGCCCAACCAAATACTGTACCAGCAATAAATAATTGGTTAATTTTGAATTTAGTGCCAATAAATGCCTCTGACTCCAAATAGTCTGGCAACAAGATAGTATCGTGGATGGGGGGAAAACAAAAAAAGACCCGATTTGAGCTCTTTGAGGCTGATTAAAGAGGCAATGTTGAAGTTATATCCTTGACTTTCCAGGCTCTCCATTCAGATAGATGACTCCCCATGGACCCCTTAGAGAAACTATCATGGTCCGCCTCAGGCTGTCTCCCTCTTATCCCGCCCTCCATCTATCCGTTATCTATTCTTGTCCCCTTTCCTGTGTGTTTTTACACATATTTTCTTGACCATTTTTCTCTTTTGAAGAAGTAATGGCTATCTGACCACCTGTCTTCTTTTGTGAAACTTGTCTTTCTAACTTTTGGTTCACCTCTTTTCTCCCTTTGCTGATCTCATCTTGTGTAGCAATTTTAGCAGCTGAGCCTGTGAGTATTTATTACATGTCTTGCTTAGGTGTACTGAAGTACAGAAAGGGACACTGTGTAAGATTTAGACTGTTTTTCATTAAAAAGGAATAAATTGAATTCCCAAACTGCGTGGTGTAAATTTACACCAAAAACCACTGTTTGATATGACCATACAAGATTTACAATATCAGAATGAAATCCTTGTCAGTATTCGTGTAATCATTTAAGTTTGTTCTGGCGATGCACCAGGTTTTCGACAACCGGAGGTCTCGGCGGGAAAAAAAATCCAATTTGAGCCTTAAGACAATTACAACTGAAAAAATATATACACAATCAAATGTTGTAATGATGCAAAAAACAGTAAGCGTCAATGCGATAGCCCTAGTCCTTTGTAACTGCGTTAGTAGAGTGGCTAGCTTGAGTTGGTGTGACTCTCTTTTTATTCCTCACCCTAATTCATAGCAAAGTGACTGACAACAACACTCCGACATTAAATAAAAATCATATTCGCTCGCTGATTGAAAGCTAAGAAACCACTGACCAGTTAGGGTTTTCACTGTATGATAGGGCACAGGTCTTCAGAATTAGCCCTAGCCGCTACCTATGTACTGTATGTGCTTCATTCCAATGCAGCCGGACATTTCAAACTCAGATAGAAAAAAAAACATCTGTCCATGCATTAAATGTTAATGACTGCAAATGTCTGAATAATGTGGGCTTTCTCTCTGTCTATAAAAGCTGACATGTCCCAAAAATTGGAAGTGTTGTTATGCATAAACATTGTAACATTTACCATAAAAAAATGAAGCAAATGAAAATGAGTCCCGTCAATCATTTACAGACCTGTAGACGGTGCTGATTTTGACATTTAGTCTGTTCCTGAAGTCAAATGACTTCCAATAGGCAATGTGTGAAACAAAAACGTTTTTTCTGGTCAAACATTTCTCATTTTCGGTTTCAGCCAAACACTTTTATGAATGTGCAACCCTTGTTGCTACCGCAACAGAAGAAGACTAAATCCTGTGGAAATTCTTCTCAACTTTTCAAAAATGACAAAAAATGGACGAACATATTTGTGTTAATAAGACAAATGAGTACAGTATTCAGCATCATAAAGCAATGTGCAACACTGTGTCTTGTTTCTTCTGTGCAGGACTGGAACAGAGAGGAGGTGTTGCTGCAGCAACTGAAGGAGAAAGATGAGCAGATTCTCCGGCTGCAGAGTGAACTGGTATGAATCTGAGTCCGCACACACCACCAATGTGATTAGTCTGAGTTTATAATCTTTAATGGAGATGGAACAGCTTTCCCTCACTTTTGATTTACATGATTATGGGGGAGAGTGCTGTCAAGCAAATAAGTCCAAATGACCAAACAGCTTCATAATGTATAATTGACATCATCTTCATACTTGTCGAATAGTGGTCATCTTTCTAATGGACCCCATCCCCAATTAGCTGCTTGACGCATCATTCATGTTTGTCACATAAATAACTCTCTCAAATAATGCCTCCCTTTTCCACTCAGGAAAAACACCAGCGGGTAGGAATTAGTGATTTCATGCAGCAGATCCATGCATTCGGTGGATTTAGTGGACAAATTAGTGGATAAATTAGTGGACAAAAATCACCAAACATCCACATATTTTTGTGGAAGTCAGTTCAAAAAGTATCTTCCACTAGACCTCCCACATAAAAACTTAACCCTGCCACCCCATCTGCAGTTGATGAAATAGAATGTCTTGTGTGGCTTCAGCTATTGAGAAATTTTATGGATGACCGCCACCGGCATTGAAACATTTAAAATATGCTTTGATAAATCTGCCATGGGCACACATTCCTCTGCTTTAGAACTAATTTATTAATGTGTTAATGCATATAAATCATGAAATAAATGGCTTGGAAGTGTTTATCTTTGGATTTTTTTTAGCCTGACATTTTTCTGAATACCTGAAGATAGAGATTTAGGTGGTCTATGGCAGTATTTGCCAAATTTTTTTGCATATTTTCTACATCAGAAAATATCTCATGGTACACCACTGAACAAAATAATTCACAAAACTTAATATATAGTACACGGTTGCCATATATAAATCAATAGATTTTTAAAATTAGAACAAATATTTTTCATAAAGTAACTGACATGGGATCTTTTCTGGCAAAACAGATGGTGTATCATGACACACTAATGTGCCCCGGCACACAAATCAGAGGAAAAAAATCCCGCACATGTTTCAAAAAAAAAAAAAAAAAACACTACAACATATCTCGCACAACATGTAGATGACTGTGGAGGGGCACTGGGGGAAGTGGGGTTACAATGTGGCAGGGGCTGTGTGACGCAGTCTTTCCTTTAAAAGACACCCAATTAACAGAGGGCACTGACGACACTAATTCTTGAAGCTTTGTCAGTGGATTTCTTTCCATTCAATGCTTGATATAGAGCTCCGGTTGCTCAACAGTCTGGTTTTTCTACTGTCTTATTTTGCTCTTAATTAAAAATGTGGTACGCATTTCTATTGGGAGACATGTCTGGATTACTGACAGGGCAGTTTCGTGTACACAGTCCTTTTCATTTTGACGCTATGCTTTTGGAACTCATACAGAGCGCGGTCAATGTCTTGCTGAAACCATCAACCATGATACTGAAAAAGATGTTTCTGAGATAGATGTTGCCCAAAAAAGTGTATGGACGTTTGTATCATTAATGGTGACGTCACAAATTACCCATGCCTTGGAAAGTAACACTATCATAGATACTGGCTTTTGAGATCTAAAGAGATGTTACAAAAAAAAAAAAAGGAAATCCAAACAGTGGTTTTGATTTGCGTATCAACAAAATCATTAAAAAAAAAACACTTAAAACATTAAACTATAATTCTGGAGATCCTGAATTGAGGCCAAATATTCTTTGACAGTCAGTTGTCGGTCACTTTGCTATGAGTTAGGGTTAGGAATAAAAAGAGAGTCACAAGAACTCAAGCTAGCCACTCTACTAACGCAGTTGCAAAGGTCTAGGGCTATTGCAGTGACGCTTACTGTTTTTTGCATCATTACAACATTCGATTGTGTATATATATTTTCAGTTTTAATTGTCTTATGGCTCAAATTGGAATTTTTTTCCCGCCAAGACCTCCGGTTGTCAAAAATCTGGTGCGTTCCAAGTTTCATAAATAGCTGGTGTTCCAATTTTGTAGAGGTAATGGGCCAACACGAATATTTATTTGAGCCGGTGAAGGCCTCCGATTTGTAATCCGGCAATGAAAATGGCAAAACCGATTTGTCAGACGGAGAAAATGCCAGGTTGCATTGAGGGGACCAAAGATATATATTGAGTGCTTTTGTTGCCATCCCCATCAATTTACGGTGGATAAAATCCAAGGAAATGGGCTAAAATGCTGAACGTTGAATGCTGATTTACCCGCTTATGTCACGCACGAATATCACTGGCGTGATCAACAAGTACGTGCCTGGGGCTCCTGATCAGCTGTATGACTGGTAAGACCGTTCTTTCTTGTGGAAATGTTTACCAGGCATTGTGCTGCTACTTTGATGTTCATTGCTGGATCTTCTCCACCTTAATGCGGTTCTCTACATCTTATCTCAGCATGGCAAGCGGGCTTTTTTTTCTCATGATGTATCAGTTAGGTGCCTAATAAACATGCTTACCTGAAATAGTGGGGCGCCGATATGACTTCGCAAGTCAAGTCAAAAGTCACCCGAATTAAAAAAGTCAGTTGAAAAAAAACATCGTTGTTTACCTCGGAGTTGATTAAGATAACCAGGAGGAAGAACTTCTGGGGAGAACTTAAAATTAAAAGCTGAGCCAGGCCGTTTGTATCGTACACTAAAATGCGGTTTTGACTGGTTTTCTCACAACGTTTGGCTGACGTTTCGGTTCTTCACCATGCGCAGGCATTGCATTCTGCCTGGGTATTCATTGCACTTCTGGCACAAAAAGTTTAAAAAAAAAAAAACAAAAACAAAAAACAGATCTGCTCCTATCACTATTAGATACTGCCGGGTAAATGCGTATATGCTACCTGGGTCATTTTACTCGATGTTTTCACTGAGTGTCTGGCTGCCGTGGTTGGAGATGAACAGAGTAAGAATTTCGCTGTGTGGTTTCGTGCTATACACGTGGCGATAATTTTCTACAATCAATAATACCCATACTGTACTATACAGCCACCTTTCTGAGATGAATTCACATTCTGAATGAATGGGTTTAAGCACACAAAAGTAGTGCTTGTCTTTGTTTTTCCTCCTATTATCGGGGCACCCAACGCTTTTCATTGCACGTTTATAGCGTTCATAGACTGTATACCTGTGCAGGCTGATGCTGCCCGCTACAACTAATAGCACCCGGACTTGCCTATCAATGACTCAACATCACGACTCGGCCTCCAGGATCAAACACGGCCGTGGCGTCACAGACAGAAAGTTTCGCAGGCCCTTCTAGGCTTTCTCTGACAAAGCCAGCATAAACAAAATGCCATTTTTCCTGATGGACCATATATATTTTTCCTTCCAAGCTCCGGAGGTACACTTTAAAACATTTATTTATCATCCAAATGAACCCCACTTTAACGTAAGAATGGCACAGAAGTATAGGACCACTCACTGACAATTTTCAGAAACAGGCACTTGAAAGATTTTGTTGATTGTTTAATTTCACACTTGATGGGTGGGCAGGCACTCCGGAGACCCAACTCTGTTCACGCTAGCAATTAAATAGTCAATTTTCCACGACACGCCTCCCATAAGTGTTGTTTTCCGCAATATTGTTGTCATTGTTTGACCGTCATTTGTCACCTGCTCTATTGAAGCGCCACAATGCGGACATGATGCCAGGCCTCTGCAGGATAATGTGCTTGCGTCGAACGAGAGATGCCAGTCACCATCCACTGACTTGAGTCTCATTTGGCGTCCGTCTCCGCTTTGCTGCTTGGCACCCAAATCTCAATCTTGTCAGCCTTTTCGACTACATTTTCTTGTCTAGCTATACTCGACTACCTAATGCGCATCTTTTATTTACCTGTTCTGACAAGGGATGCTTGTTCGGTTGCAGGTTTTACGGCAAACGTCTTTATTCTTTAATGGCTAACAAAATTGTAATTAGCAAAGAAGATAAGGGATTCTGCAAACACAATTCCACCAGTAGATGACATGCAGCGCTGAGTAGCAGTGTTTCACAAACGCACTCAACACTTTTTTCTTCAGGATCAGTTTTGTGAATCGATGACTGTTAACCCCAGCGAACTGAAGCATTCATTTCAAACCATAAAATATGACAAAAGAACATTTTTGATTCATTAAATTCACATTGTGAATAGCAGAAGACTAGAATTAGTTATAATTAGAAATATATACTGTACTCTACACATACCTGCACACATCTACAGACAATTTTACAATCAATACAACAATTCAGTTCTTTTTGAAAAAGCCAATACACACATTTACAAGCTTCCCCCTAATACATCATTCACAATGGTGCAAACGATTAGACATTCAGTACATACTGATGCTGAAGGGAGCAGCAGAGCTGAGCTGATGTAGACAATAAAGGACAAATGAATTGGTAACCTTAAGAGAGAATGAGTGGAGTGCGTCGGTCGTTATTGTGAAAAAGTCCACCGATGGGAGACGTCGAACTCCCTGGTCCACCCCTTTCACATAAAACGTTAAGAGCATTTTGATACGCCGTGTCATCGAGTTAATTTGGAGCCCCAAGATCACGCTGGTGTTACCTGCCTACACACTCGCTAGCTATTTTAATGAAAAACAAGGTCAAAGCCTTCTTATTTCGTGTTGTAATCGCTTTGCCCACACAGTAGACCTATGTATGGGACAAGCTTAAGAAAGTTGTTTAGTATTTAGTATTTATTCATCCCGGTCTTCTGTGCTGATCAGTTGCCGTTTGAGGTTTCGGAGGGCCTCAGATGAATCCGGCTCGGGCCTCAGCTATTTTTTTCAAGTTGGAGATTGACTGCATGCTTGGGGTTTGACGTGCAACATATGGGAATAATTTGTGTGAAAATCAGGGCATTTGGGCTCTTTAATATAGTTTCAGAATTATTTGAAAAACAGCTGGAAACGTTTTCTTCAATTTTCTGTGCAATACGCTTGGTGGCAACTGTGATGGTTTCCTAATTATTGTTATTTTTGTTTACCTATTACTATAAGCCATTACTCCTGCTGGTTGCCACATTTGAAATAACTTTAGGTTCATTGAAAAATGTCCATGGATGCAAATATGAGATGAGTGTTGTTTTTTTTTAATCTACATGGGTAGACTGGCAACCAGTCCATTCAGTACCCTAGTTTTTGGCCAAAGCCACTTGGTATAGATTTAAATTCAAGCGCTATAGAAAATGATTGCATGGATCAGTGGTTCTCAACCTTTTTTCAGTGATGTAACCCCTGAGAACAATTAATTCAATGATTATTTTTAAAGGTGTTTTGCATGTTTGTTTTATTTAAAATCCTCAAGCACCCCCCGACGTTTCTTCAAGTACTCCCAGGGGTACTGGTACACCCATATGAGAACCACTGGTATAGATAATTCTCCACACTTTAAATAAATAAATAATGGCCACTTTCCAGCATCTATTTAGTGGTCCTGGTTCTGCAAAGTACCTATACTCTCTGACCCCATCAGTTGGAGTGCCAATAGTGCCTGACCGTGGAAAATTGCCTGGCTAACTTGGACACATTTCTTGACTGCAGAACAGCGACAAATAGATAAAAGGCAGAAAACCTGCATTTTTTTTAACTTACGTTTTTGCCTTTTTGCCTTACTCCTACTCAAACTTGTGTGAGTGTCTTGTTAAATTTCTGACACATCTCTTTCCACCAGCTGCATTGGGTTTTCCTTCCGACGCCGTCTTGAGGGACGTCAAATCCCATATCAGGGCCGCATTACGTTTTGTTGAATTGACAGACGAGCATTTCGAGCCAGGGTACCCCGTATGTTGGAGAGGGTGGTGGAAAGAGCGAAAACCTTGCCCGCTGTTGCTGTTGCCAAGTTTAAGTGCAGCACTTTGAAGGAAAGGGCAACTGGTTGCCAAAGCTCCACCCGCCTGCGTCTGTAAATCTGCCAGTGGAATCCTATTAATTATCTCCTACAAGGACCTGCTCACAGGCTGGCCATCACTGGCTGTCACTTTTAACAGCTTTTCTGCTCTTCCTCACTGATGCATTTTGCTGAAAGGACTTTGCTTTAGCCCACCACGTAGAGTTGTGAAAATGCAAGTGGGCATTTCATATACATTGGATGAGGACAGTCTGCTCCAAGTCCCTTCATTGCACGGCCTTTATTTTGAAAATGTTGCTTTTATTTTGATGTGCGCATCTGTAGGTTGTACTCTGCATGCAACATCTGTTGTATTATGTGTTGCAAACTTGGTGACAATGTCTTGTCGCTATGCAGTACTGTATTCAGCAACTTTCTTTTCAAATATTAGAATAGCAACATTGCTGTCAAGTGCACCTTATGTTAGCAACATTCCCATAATTTGCACAGTGGTTGAATAACCCTCGTTTGCTACAGTAAGGATTTGTGGGACCCAAATAAGAATGGATAATGTGAGTTACTTGTTTTTGCAAGTATTAGTTTGGCACTCTGGACATTTTTTTTTTTTTTTTCTTGTCAATGCTATTGCAATTGTGATGTAATATTAGCATGTTTATATATGTTTTCTAAAATTCTGCTCATCTTATCAAAAACCTCATTTACTAACTTTACATTATACCACATTTACAAGCAGCTTCCTAAAACAAAAGTGCAAATTTTATATTGAATTATTATGACCAAACAATTGATGAGCATGACCCTCGACAACCTTTCTGATTTCTTACATGGCTCTTTGGATAATTAATCCGCAATGCCATAAAAGCTATAAAAGCTATATATATATATATATATATATATATATATATATATATATATATATATATATATATATATATATATTTGTTGTTGTTTTATCATGTTATATCAAAAAGTTTCTGTGCTAGCCGCACTTGCTGAAATAAAATAGTAAATTTAGCTTGCTTTGATTCTTCGAGTTTTCCGATCTTCCGTCTCTTCAGTCTGACTTCTAACACAAATTTACATACAAGTGTCACACGATGTTTGAATATTAATCAGCAGGGCATTGTGGTAATCCATAGCCAAACTACTCAGCTCTCACAGGCCAACCAACAGAGCAGCCAACTCCCCGGGCCCACACATGGGACTCCAGCCTTTTCCCTGGGTGACGGCGGTTCCATTCCAAACTCCACCACCCCTCCACATTTTACCCTCTCTGCCATCCCTATCCAACAAAAAAATTGGTCAAACTAATCACTCTCCTAAAAGAGAAAACTATTTCACTGTTTTCTCATTTTGGACAGACTGCCACAGATGTGCCTTCAAAAACGTGGATGCATGAGATATCCTATGCCGGATGTCAGAAATCGGTGCCTCCTGTGTGTGCTGGAGACTGGTGTCTGAGACCCGGTGTGGGCAGCCTTCAGCTTCCTTCACTGCTCAGTATATTTTCATCCATTTGACCCTTTACTGGGCACAACGCCCGCGTCTGGCCAATAGTCAAAGTAGGCAAAACAGCCAAAAGCATCTGAAACAGCCATTGCTTAAATTCTAACGTACCTTTACATTTCTGTAAAATCCTGAACGTTCTTGCCTGTTTAGGACCTAAAAATGGAAAATGTGTGCCAAATAAATGTCGTTTTTGCCTGTTTGGATTGTAGATTGTAGAGAATTATTGTCACATGTATAGCACGAAACCACACATTGAAATCCTTACTCTGTTCACCTCAGCGAAAATAAAATGGCAGCCATGGTGGGCACCATCATGCTAAAAATATTTTGACATGAATGTTTTTAGCCTGATGGCGCCCACCGTGGCTGCCGTCTTAGACTTAAGCTAATTAAGCTAGTTAAGCTATTGAATGGCATGAAATGATGGAAAAGACTTTTAAGTATGGAGTTTACCAAATACAATACATTGGTGAAGGGATTCTAGATACATGTGCATTAAAATACTGAAACATGGCTTCACGTTTGAATATTTCTCTTTTTTTTTCCCCCTCTCAGCCCTCGAGCTATTTCTAACAGAAAGTGTTCTTCGTCTAGAAATCTTTTTTTTTTTACAGGAAACCTTAGTCTAACAACCCCCCCCCCCCTTTTTTCAAAATAGTGTTTTTTTTTTTTTTAAATGAATGGTCCTAGGTGGACCCTATACGCTCGAAAACAAACCCCTGTGGAATCTTTTCTTCTAAGAGAGTGTGTAGAAGCGGCAGGAACAGAGTTTAAATGACCTCAGCCATCTTGTTTACAACAAAAAGTCTCCAGACTTTAATTCACCTGAAAAATTGTTCCTGTGCCTCTGTACTGCTGGTTTGGTCAGAAAGCAAGTTAAAATTGCCTCAGCCGTTGGACCCTCATGATAAACTGTCCTTAGAATCGATTGTTTTACCAATTCCGTTGACGAATCCAATTAATTGGATACGATTTTATGTTTCTATGAAGAGGCTATTTTTGTTTGTTTGGTATTGTTCAATGAACCAACAACCAAATAAACAGCAATTAAGTGATGCAGTGTGACATTTTATTTGCTACTGCCTTTGTAAAATAAAATGTCCCGAAGTAAATTAGTGCAGGATTTCTCCCCAAAAACGTGCAACCTCACTGCCTTCTCTAAACATTGCAAAGCCCATAAAACAGCTGTCTGTAAGTTTGTGTGGTCTGGCTAAAATATTACCCCCAAGAAGGGCATTCGAGTGAGCTTGACCTTTTTTTTATGACTTTTCTATATTAAGAGGACAGGATGAAGGCATGTTGAAGGTTGCTGAGAGCGTGCACTTTTTCTGATTCCCTCCATTTCATGTCCTTTTTTGTGTGCACGCTTGTTGTTCATACAGGACAGTGCCAAAGCCGCCCTAAAGATGAAAGAAGGACACGCGATTGAGCACGCCACACAGACGGAGCACATGGGGCCGGAGGTAAGCAAGCACTCCGCTAAAAGTCTGCTCCAGAACCTACTTAAGCCTCGGTCTCTTCCGGTGCTTTCCTTTCATTCCCATTTTCTTAAGAGCATCTTTTTAGGATCTAATCCATCATGTTCTCGGTCCTGAAAATGCTGTGACATTCATAGGATTGTCCGCTACCCTCCTCCTCCTTTTCAATTTCCACAATGCTCAGTTGGGAGGCGACCGTGCAATGCATTTTACCTGCCTTGTTTGACATGGCCTCCTTGGCTTCACCATCGGCTGACATTATGGGAACGCAGTCAACGTAATGAATGTTCCCCAGTGCTGGAAACAGGGACGATGTGTTAGGGTCACTTTCTCTTTCCGATACCGTTACACTGGCAGCAGATGCGAGAAATACCCAACGCCTGCAGCAGTTGCTTTGAAAATAGGACATGATGCTGATTTAGGTATATGCACAACATTTCCTGCAAATTGTCACCCTAATGAAACCTTCATGACTATGAGCTGCAGTTTGAATTGATTTTTGGCCATTTTTCTACAAGTCACATGCACATGGCATTAACATCATTAATAATATCTCATCCTATTATGCCACTATAACAACTCAGGATTCAACTCTGAAAGTGTCGTCAGCTCACTTCTTCTGACTTACTTTTTTGCCCCTCTGTATTTACACACTGTAAAGTGCGACATGAGGTACCATTATCAAACGACCTGTGTAGACTCTGCTCTACCAGTTAATGTTGTCCAATGCCTGGACAGGGCCTCGGTGTTCAGCTTCAGGTGCTACAGATGGAGATGACAGATGGCCCTGTGTGTCTTTTCAGTCTTAGAGAATTTGGAGTATGCCGAGATTATCTTTGTGTTCCTCACACAGGATTTATTTAAAAAAAAGGGGGGGGGGGATTTCTTAACTGGTACATACAAACTTTGCCATGTTGAATGGTCAGCCGGAACAGATTTGTTTGCAATTATGAATGCCCATTAAAGATCTCTGATTTGAGACTAAGCTGAGGTGGATTAATGTGTAGTTAACCTCTCAATAGAGACTCGACAGATGTCCGCCCTCGAGAACCCCTTTCCAACTTGTTTCCCATGTGACTCGGACCCAACTTGGCCAATGACTTAAGTGTGCTGTTTACTTACTCAGAGCCACGTTCAAAACAGACTTACCCAAATTGCCTGCCATTTTTTTCGATTTTACCTTTTAAGACCAGCAGAATGTTTTCCAGTTCTTTAAAAAGCAGCAGTATGACAATTTGTTTTAGCAAAAATGTCAATTTTAAAAATAGGCTTTACACCCCGCGTATCGACTTGATCGTGATTGGCCAATATTTGCCATTCAATGCAAAATTGATAAATGGTTGTAATGTCATAATTTTCCGAACGATCGGCGATGTATTGATCGAATCTGTAAATTCTTCATTGTATGATTATTTTGAGGAGCCTTTTATTCAACGTTCTCTTTATAGAGAAAAAAAATGTTTGCTGTTGCATCCTTATTTACAGTGCTTGGTGTTGTAAAGTTGTTGCATCAATTATTCCACTTCTTCAATGCCTTCTAGGAGTCATTGATGTTTTTACCTGTGTATCGTTGTCAGTTTTGAGCATGGCAAAGAATGCCAAACCCTGTGACAATACTTTATAAATATTTTACTGACTACATATATACATTTTATCACTATTATACGCATATTTTTCTTAGTACTCTATAATGTTTGAGTAGGAGTAAATAAACAAGTCATTTAAAAAAAACATTTTTCAAATATACTTAAACTAGAATATTGGCCCATGTTGTGATAAGATTAGTTTCAACCTCCCTGATGGATGATTCTGATCAGCCTCAAAAATCCTGATTCTGTAAAGTTGACCTCAAAATATACATCAAGAATAAGGAAGGGCAACACGTTTTGTGAACAATGCTGAATGAGAGTGATCATTTTGTGTTTAAAAAAAAAAAGACATATTTGGGAGCATATTTTTTGTGATGTTGCCTTAAGACAAAAACAGATTAGAGAAAAAGAGCACAACCTGATTGTTTCTGCATAAATCTCGACGACCATTTTATTTTGTCTGCTACTCAGCAGACGTTGACTAGCATGGTTTGTATATTTTCTGTCGCTAATGTAATTTACTTTTATTGACTGCAATTTAGGGCTGGGCATTTAATAGGAATGCAATCATAGTTCAATTTTGGTATTTCCCGATCATAAAAACATTATACTCAAAGAGAAATGATTAACGCGCTGTACTAGTCTATTTAAATGCAACTGGTGCACCGTTTTAGAAATATCCCCATTTTATTGCCACAGTCAGTACAGAATCTTTCAAAGGAACTATTTGTTATTCTATCCCAATAACCAGTGATGCAAACACACCAAAATATATTAAATTAATTTCTCCTTTTTTCACAGTGATGTCACTAAGCCAGGGGTTCTCAAACTTTTTGGAGTCAGGCACCCATTTAAGAAAGCAAAATTTGCAAGAACGCCCATTGCAAATGGTTGTGGAAAAACAAAAACGAAAAATCATTTAAGCCAAACATAAGAGCCCTTTTCATTCAGGAGCATATTTAATTTGACAACAAGTATTTTTGTTACATTTCAGCGACACGGATGTTTAGAAAATAAAAATTGCAAATTGCACCCGTCTGGGCCAATTTCCCCCCAAAAGGTTGCTGCAAATTATTTAGTCAAAAACCGCATTAGCTCTGCTGGCTTCATCGCATTTTTTTTTTTTTTTTGTCATTGATAACTCAATGTCTGTCCTTCCTTAATGTTTCAATGGCTTCTGGCTAGGTACAGCGCACTAACAACAGCGGCCAGAGGCGGCGCCAAAAAACAAAGACTAAGCCGATCAAGGCACAAATATATAACTGTTAAAAGATAAACTAAATCCGTTCCAAAATACCCAAATTATTTCACGGACGCCCTGGAGTCAGGCCACGGACCCCACTTTGATAACTACTGTACTAAACAATATTCTAGTGATATTACAGTTTAGTAAACACCATGAATGAAAATAGAGTACACATCTGGGCTGTGTCACTAACATGTTCAGATTTGTCCACCTGCAGTAAGAGGTCGAACTCACTCAGTTTTAGGCTTTCCGTCACTTCTCCTTTCAGACAGGATAGGCACATTTAGTAACTATAGGACGGGATCTGTTTTTTTAGCTTTGCAGCTTAACTTTAGCAGAAGTTCAATTAGACTTGTGGAGAATCTGATGCGTGTCAAACGTTCTGAAAAATTCAGACGCTTCAAAATAAAATGTGGGATATCATGAAATGTATGAAACAAACAGCCTCGGAACACTTTTGTTTTGAAGTTCCTTCCGGAAGCAAGGTTGTGACAGCGACCTGCTACTAAGTCATAGATGTGGAACTCCAGTCCTCTCGGGCTGGCATTCTGCATGTTTTGCAGGAATGATTAGCTTATTATGAAGCTCTGCAGGAGCTTGAAAATGATCCTAATCATTTGAAGCAGGTCTGTTTGAGAGAGAGGGCTCAAAACATGTGTCATGAATCAAAAGTGATTTTGCAAATCATCTTGTGAGTAATATCTATGCATTTATTAGTGCATGAGGCCTATTGTGTTCTCAGGTGATTTTTCTGCAGTGGGCTGCAGGGATTTCACCATTGTTGGACCAGTGAGCACATACTGTATTGTGAAACCTTGGCTGAAAACAAAGGGCACTTGAGATGGACAACAACTCAGTCTTCCAACAAAATACTGTCAAGGCCACAAATGTCTCAAAAGGAGCATGTTAAGGCCAAGGATTGGTCAAGTCAGTCTACAAACCTCAACCAAAGAAAAGCCATAATGTAGGTTTGAGTGTCCAGCCAAAATATTGAGCAGGGGATCCAAAAATTATTTCTTTCCTCTATTGTATAATTTAGAGACGTCAGTGTTGATTGTGGATGGCACAAAATATGGTCCTCACTCCCACATTTGTGTTTTTATTTCCTTCCAGTGCTGCATTTTGCCTGATGTCATTTATACATATTAATCTGTTTTTTTTTTTTTTTTTTAACCGCGCATTTCAGGCTGTTATTACACACTTCTGGCTCTGCACACCCACTCGCACTAATGCTTTTTCAATAATACAGTCAATGATGCTTTCACTCTATTGAACGTGCCTTGCTTCCGTCGGCTTAAGCAAGCAAAAAACAGTGAGGCTTTTCGTGTGACATGGCGAGTACCTTGTATCTATTTATCTTTACCAGTGTTTGTTTGTGCGTGTGTGTCTGTCCCTTCTGTTGAGTGCGTTTGCGTTTTGTGCCGCAGCCATTAGTGGGCGGATGGCAAAGGCAATAATGTCTTTAAAAACATCAATGCAACTTGAGTGAAATAAGTTGCGTTTATGCCACAGACAGTAGCATTCACTCATTATTGCATTATGTGTGTTGTCATGCCTCATGGCGGAATTCAATTATAAGCACGGCAATGCCATTAACACAGAATCCATTTAGCTGAGCTACATGTTTGTTAAAGCTTCATTTCTTCATGTTTCGTTCAGGTTGTTTTGGAAAGATGCGATCAGCGTTTTTTGATTCAGGCTCATTGTGTCGTATACTTCTTGGTATGTTATTATTAAGGGAGTCATTATTAAGGGAACTGATTAATTCATGTATTTCGACTGACAATTGGAGGGGCTTGCAGGGGTGGTGCTGTTTTGTGCAAATGACCCACTGCTTCCCCTGTCTTTTCATTGCCCAATAAAGAGTACGACCTCTGCATAAAGGCAACAGTATGCTTAACCAGCCCCCGTGTCGACACCTTCACCCAAACTTTCAGATATCTAACATGGCTAATGCTAGTTTGTCCTCAGGAACTCTGCTTAGTTTTGGGGTTCGAATTAATAGTTCTTCAGCTATTCATCAGCATAGCTGCCAAATCATGGGCAGAAAAACTCGGGACTAGGTAAATTATCCAAATTGTGACATAATGGCTTATTCACAGAGAAACAAATTTTTTGAAAATAAGCTCCTAATAAAATTTTTCCCACCATATGTGGGTGCAGAAACTTGTCAACAAAGACCTGTTGTCTGTCATCCTCTTACTCTTCTGTTTCTTTTCCTCCTTCTTCCTTGTATTTTTATTCTTCATCTTCTCCTTCTTATTATTATGAATATGTGAACTCTATAATTTGTCCCCTTTAATAAATTAGGTTCTCAGCTCTCGTGCTAAAAGTTGTTTAGGAAACCCTTTCCTAGACCTTGAATTATTGAGATCCCTTAGTTTTTTGTGACTCTTCTTCTGCTCAATTTTTAATTAATTTCATTAATGCTCACATTTTGAATTAATGCATGCGAGGAGTGCCTTGAGAATGACTTTCTGTCGTGACTAAATTCAATCAGAGCATAGAAGTGATTTTATTTGCATTTCCAAATGGCGTTTTAATATTTTCAGCAGCTGCAGAATAATCATTTGCACTGTCAGAAGTTGAGATACTTCTAATCATAAGTCTTAGTACATTGGAAACGTCCTAGTAATAGTTTTCATAGTTTCCCCGACCCCCTAATTTTCTTTTTTAAATTTATTTCCCAAAGGTAGTTTATTGGCTAACAAGACACTCGTTAAAGGCACAAATGTGCCCTTTCCAGCCTTGTGTTTCTGATCCTGACATCTTCAGACATAGATGCATCTATGAGTAGAGCCCCACAAAGGTTTCAAGAACGTGTGACTGAAAATACACATAAATCCCACCATTTTAATTTAAAGCAGCTAGGTGATTGTGGCCATTTCCAAGTGTCCTTTAAAAACAAACTTGTTCACAAATTATTCACAGTTGTTCAAATTTGAACCAAAGGTTGTAAAAAAATGGATATTGCTCCCAAACATTGTAAAAAGATTGATTTTGCTGCGAAAAATCATTTTGTTGTTGCGTGTGGCACAGCAAGGCACAGTGACTTATCTTGAAACACAATACCTGTACCTGTACTCTCATAATAACTCAACCACAAAGTGAGCTTGATGAAACATCTTGACAGACAGTTGGAGCTGGAACAACAAAGATTGTGATCTTTGTAAGAACAAAGATTGTGCATGCATTAATTGCTGCCAAAACATAGATCTCAGAACTCTTCCCATGTCTTCCTTGGTCGACACCTTAGTTTTCTTTAAGACGTTGTCCAAATTGAGTAAGTTTGTCCCGCGCTCGATCCTACATCTTTGTGATTGATTCTAACACCAGTATGTAGAGTGGCTATGGAGACCAGCCCCTCCCCTTCCCTCTTGAGTGGATGGACTCTTAATTAGAAGAGCAGCTGGCAGCCCGCTAGCAAGGTAGGCTAGTAAGCGCAGGTGACTCTACTCAGCAGTGGCTTGCAGCATGTGCGGCCTGATTTCAGCCCCCCCGCCCCCACCTCAACGCCACCCTCTTATACTTCTTGCGACCGTGCTCGTGAGAGTGTGTAGGCAGACAATGCAGCTATGTAGGTTAGAGACCCTGGTGCACTGTTGGCTAGCAACAGAAAGTGTTTACAAGTGGGGCAGCTATTTCTATTTCTTTGCCCTCTTCTTGCAAAGGTCAAGCATCCCACTACGACTTGCTCCATCTAGCCGCTAGAGCTGGAGTCGATCCCGTTTGACTGCTTGTGAGGCGGGGCACAGCCTCCTGCTCGGTAGTCAATCGCGTGGCTCACATAAACGAATGACCACTCTTCAATGAACCTGTCATGCGTGTTTTTGAAATGTTAGTGGGAGCTAGACTACAACTACATAAAAGCCTTATGTGGTGAGAGGATAGTGGTTGCAAACTTCTCATTGTAATGTTTTATTGTGATGAATGACTTAAAACACTCTGAAAGTGGATTTGTGGCTTGAAATTCAATTCAGATGTTAGATGGAAAGATGAGAGGCGAGTGATGAGAACAATTTGAAGAAAACCATCAAAATGACAAAACGCCATTTCTGTACTGTGTTGAACACAGATGGATCCTGACATGTCTTGAATGAACAGGAAGGAGCAATGAATGTTCTGAACTGTTTTCAATATCGATTAGTTTTCTTTTTAAAATACTGAACCTAGTTTGTCGAATATATGATACGGTACCCAAACTCAATTTTAAGTGCCTCCCACATAAATTGAGTTTGAGATCTTGACTCTAAACCCAGCCCACAAGGCTGAATTATTGATTAGTATGATAATTTAGAAACGTCCAGTTATCGGCCATTGATGACTTTGCGCAGGGAAGAGGAAAGATGCTCCAATTATGTCCAATTATTATATGCTAAAGCAATTGCTGCTCATTTACAGGAGGAAATAAGTATTTGATCCCCTGCAGATGTTGAGTTTTCACACAAAGAAATAAATGAACAATCTCTGACAACAGCTTAATTTTAACAATGAACAATGAAAAAAGAGAATTGCTTGAAAAGAACAATTTATTAGCATTTAATTGAGAGAGAGGAAGAGAGAGAGAAATACTTGACATGCAGTTTCTGAAACCATTGCGTTTAAGTAACTTAGCAGTGGATTTCTTGGTGTCTGTGGCCCCAGCTGCCTTGAAATCAGTAACCAGCTCCTGCCATGTAGTTTTACATTGATCTTTAACCTTTCTCATTATCATGAGACCACACGAGGGGTTATCTTGCATGGAGCTCACAGCCTCTATCGACTGATAGCCTTGTACTTCTTCCACTTGTGAATAAATGCACCAGCAATTGTCACCTTCTAATTCAGCTTCCTACTTATGGTTTTGTAGCCCTTTCCAGCCTTGTGTTTCTGTCCCTGACACCTTCAGACATCTCGTTGGTAATTGCCCATGGTGGAGATGTTGGAATGGGCAGTATGACAATGATCTGTGGAAGCTTATGTTACATGGTTGGTAGAGGATCAAATACTTATTTCCTTTAATAATGTATTTGTATAAAATATATGATTTGAATTTTTTTTATTTCATGTAATTTGATCATTTTTTTCCTTAGTGATTTTACATTTTAAAAGCAAAGCTGCCATAAACACCAGACTCAAATATTTGAGTTGTGACTTTTAAAATCAGCATCGATCAAATACTTACTTTCTCCACTGTATGCAGTGTTTCTTTTGTGACGTGGGTAGTACAGAGATAATAGTTGTTCTTCCCATGCTGTGTTGCAATATTTCTGTCTACCAGGGTTTGTACATACAGTACTTGTTTAGTGGTTCTCAAGCTTATTTCAACAACGTACCCTCTATTAAATATTTTTCTGCCGCATATGCCCTAACTAGCGCAGATAAATTTAGGGTGGAAAAAAAATTCTCTTAACAGTGCTGTGCTATCCATGTGTGATTTAATAACTCTTTCAGTGCCATGGACGAGTATCCTCGTGACAGTAATAACAATAATAAATAATAAAATTTGCGTTAAATTCGTTTTTTTTTTTTTTTTTTACATTTTTTTGTGAAGGGTAGCTGACAACCTTGACTAATGCTTACCTAATATTAGCCCATTGAGCACTCTAGAGTAATGATAACAGTGACCATTGGATGGCAGTGTTTCCACACTTATAACACAAATATTACCTACATGCAATTCAAAGTAAGGAATGGAAATCAATCTTTCATATGATACCACCCATATTTGCAAAGACATAGCACACAATATTCTTTCAGCCTTGAAAGACGAGTGAAAATGCTAAGTATACTGGCCCTCCAGAGGTTTTCTTTTCCGCTTAGCACTAAGAGTTAAACTTTGGAAAATAAGATCAGATGAACTTTACTGTCCCCAGGGGGAAATTTGTCTTCGGCAAAAGTATAGCTTTTGGTGACTTAGACCAAATCAGGATATTGAACACTGTTTTGACCCACTCTGTTAAAGTGGAAGAAGAGTTGAGAATGATCTAATCACACAAAAAGCAAGCTGTGAATATTTGCAAATTGCCAGTTTGTAAAAGCTCCTTCTATGTTGGACCCAGAACAGGGTGTTGCGCCAACAGTCCCAGTGACATTTACACCTAGCAAGATTATTAGCCTTTTCCCAGCCCACGCCGATTCTATTGTGTTATATCAAGTATGATCTTTACATCGTCTGTGAATATAGAAAGATGGTTGCAAAGCATTCCCTTCTCTTGGAATTTTATGAATAATCAAGTAATTAAAAATAAAAAATACCTTCATCACATTAGGATCAACTAACAAAAAAAAAAAAAAAAAAAGTTGTGCAACCTTTACCATTCACTTGCGTAGTACAGTACTATACTTCATCAGGCTGCTGCTTTGGACGGGGGCCACCTATTCACCCAAAGCTGACAAGCTGTAATATTGCAAGAGAGGCAAACCCGAATTGAAAAGAGTGACCCCCCCACTCCTCTCATTTTTCAATTGTGCACTTTTAAAAAGCGTATGATGGAGAAGAGACAGAGAGAGAGCAAGAGAGAGAGAGAGAGAGAGAGGGCTAAGAAGAAGAAAAGCTATTTTACGCCCTGCGGAGAATCTTATGAGCTCGGAGGTATGGTAGCTGTTTGAAAGTTTTTAGAGGGGATTGAATAGATTGGAATTGCTTTATTTCAGCAAGCTAATTTCATGGGCATTCCTATCCAGGAAGCTTTTATGAGCGGAATCAAAGGCTCTTGATGGTTACTTCTCTCTTGTTGCCTTTCTCATTCTCTCACGCTATTTTCTCTAAATGGCTGCAGCTTTACTTCTGTTGCTTCGCCTTGTTTCATAGCCACCAAAACACACCGTGACATCATTCAACAAGAATATTTGCTGTAAACATTACGCTCTAGACCCAGCAGTATTGGAACAATGTATGGAGGCTAACAAAGAAAGGATTTTTTTTCAGTTTAATACCAAATATGTTGCATTGTCAGTGAGTCACAATTGCACCACACATCTTCTTTTCATCCTTAATGAACCAGGAGGTCGTCTGCAAACAAGACATGGATTGACATGGAAAGAGGAGATCGAAGTTGAGCGGGGAGTTTTATGCCTTGGGAATTGTTATCAAATGATTCACTTACACTGTACAGTTTTTTAAAAGCCAGCATCTTCCATACCTTTTTTACATGTTACGGAATGGGGGGGCTAATATCAAAATCGACTTTTACACTGCCTGTAACAGCCTGCTTTTTTTTTTTCCAATCCTTTTCCTCCCGTTGGATAGCAATGGCAATCACAGAGAACATGTGGGAAATGAAGGTTGACCTGACAACCGACCGCTTTTTAGAGATGGTTTGTGTAAACCACGCCACATGGAAACGGGTGCGGAGAGAAAAAGTCGACCTGCGAACTTCCAGCCTTAGGAGGTACTATCCGGGATGGAGACCTAATTTGGAAACCTAAGCCGCACAGGCTCCCATAGCCACATGGGTCATCAAAACGTAATGCAAGATGGTATCTTGAATGGGGAAAAATGAGCCTGTGGCAGTTACCTGACTTTAAAAAAAAAAGCTTTAATAGATGACAAAAAATTAGATAAGTTACTGTTTGTTAGTCCTCGGCACGCGTTTAAGACAGCCATTTTCCATTGGATTTTGCAGGGCTGCAGTTGGCAAAAAGGTTGCCGTTTTACTGTTGCCCGAAGTTGAAGGTGGGCGGGGGTAAAAGCTCATTTCCTACTTCAGCTTGGTCCCTTCTAATGCTTGCAAATTATAGACCGCAGTCCCAATTTTTGTTTTAATTCCTCATTTCAAAAAAGAGAATTTGCACAACAAGTTTTTACTCACGAGATTGTAGGGTGAAAATTGCTGCTGTCTACTCGCGTGGAATTAATGGGTGGCAACAATGGAGAATTGCCAGTGTTTTGACGGAAATGGCTCGCAGCAACACATTAAAAAGAATTCATTACAAAAAAGAACTATTAGCTTGTTCATTTGTGGATTGGAGAACAGATTTCTAAATTTTCAATTCTGAGCCCAACTAATGTTTTAGAACTGAACTTTGAACTAATTTCCAATATCGCTGGTGCATTGTGACATGTAAAATGTTAGTAAGGATACCAAACACTGATAATGAAGTGGTTACATATCAAGAACGAATGTAAAAGATTTCCCTCTACAAAGCTTGAACAATTATTATTTGTAAACCCCTATAAGGAAAGGCGATTAATATTCACAGCTTTTTTTTTTTTTTTTTGGAACACGCCATGGTTCAGGCATCACATTCAAATTGAGTATCTGCAAAATAATAACAAAATACATAGTTTTTAACACTAAATATGTTAACGTCTGTTCATTTGAATACAGGTTGAAAAAATATTTGCAAATCCTTGCTGGATGAACAAAGGTATTATGTTTTTATTGTAATTTGACACAATCCAAATTCATTGGAAATAATGTTTATTAAAGCTGAATTCTTTCTGTGCCAATGTTTCGATATACAAAGCCTCGAAATGGAATCTGGGACAAAGTAGATTAGGCAACTCTCCGCATTGCGAGTTCTTCCTACACTACCCACCAGTGTTTAAAAACCACTAACGGTGATTGGGACGACAAGGTCAGCCCGGCAATTTTCCGCCTTTAGAGATAGTATCAGTGGCTCTTCTTATGCCGCTTGTAAAAGCGCAGCGTTGCGTCAAATGGCAACTTTTGGGTGTTTAATGTTTGAATAAAAGGCACAAGCGGAAAGACTCTGCACTGCTACTTTAAAGGCTCTCTAACTTGTGAATAAATGACTTAAGTCTCTCCACTGTGCCCCACTGCATTTCTACAACCTGTAATCATAATTTTTCTTGCCAACTTGCAGAGAAATATCTTTTTTTTTCTATTCAGCTGCATGAAGTAAATTATCAGCACACTTTTACTGACTAAGCCAGAACAATCATTGATTCCTGTCCTTTGCCCGCGCTTTGTTGTTGACCACTATAGCCAGAGGGGAAAAGAAGACTCCAGTTCATTCCCATTTTCTTTTACAGCGGCAGTAACCCCCTAATATATGCTACTTCCTGTGGAAGGAAAGCCTCCACGAACATGTGCAATGGCACACATCATGTCAATGCGCGTCATCAGCACTCCTTGACACTTTAAGCAGCAGAAGGAGAGCCAGTCCAAATGCTGATTGCAACTATGTAGGTCTCCTATTCCTGTAAACTAGATCATTTTGTACGATCGTGGTCCTCACTGAGTAATGGCGCAGCAATAAGACAGACCCAGAAATATGTGGTGGCCTATTTAGAGATTTTGTACACCCCCCCCCCCCCCCCCCCCCCCCCCACACACACACTTTTTTTTTATTTCGTGTCCCTCCATCCACCTCAAAGTTTTTTAATCATGTTAATATCTGACTTTTAATTTGTCGCCTTTTCCACATTTTGGTTCATTTTCCCAAGCCTCATTCTCCCTCCGCTTTCTTCCTTCTTAGTTTCCGCTTTTGATTTTCTATCTTCCACAGAATGTTTCACATCACTTCCTTGAACTCATTTCATCATCGGCCTGACTACTCTGTCGTAATGCCCGCTGTTTCACCTGTATGCCTTTTCTCTTCTCATCCGTCATTACTTATTACTTCCTCTCACTACTTCTATTTTCTGGATGCGTCAGCGTGTTGATCTACATTTTCAATACTCATGCGTTGTCTCAAAATAGAGATAAATCCTCAAAAGTTGCACCTTTAAAATTAGGCTTCCATTACCACCCACATTTTGCATGGGATAACATGAGATTGTAAAAATTGGGCAGGATAAACCGATAATACCGTATTCGCTCAAAAGTAGTTCATTTAAATGGTCATCAACACTACAAAGTTGTGCAAGCTAAAATCACACTTCTTAAAATAAGAGAATCATACATCTACCAAAGGTCATGCAAAGTTTAGGTAAGACTACTGAGACTCATTACATCCCTGGGACTCAACACAATTCTTTTTTTTTTTTTTTTCGTGCTCATATTGTTCTTTTAAATAGTTATCTGCCTTCCTTTGTCACCACAAACCCGACAACTGATATGAACAGGCACCCAAAAGCAACAGGTTAACTTTAGACGGCGCTACTGTGAACTAGATTTGAGCCCAGCATACTCGTGTTCAGCACTCATGTATGCATGTCCAAATCTGTTTTTTCCATTTTTTTTCAACATTTTAAAACATTTTTCTTTTCTAGTTGTTTTTGTACATCCCAGTCACTATATCTCACAAATTGAGGGTGGACTGTACCATATACCTCCAAAAATTGAGCGGGTTAAAAAGAAACTGCTGTATAACCCTTGTAAGGTTTGTGTATTAAAAAGAAACTACCATCCAATTTTTTTTCATCTCCCAATTTTTTGTCTTGTTTAATCCAAAACTACGTTATATTCCCAAAGAGTTGCAGAGGTTAAAATCAACTAAAATCAATGACCACTAGAGTCATGCACCTTTAAACTTTAACTGCCCCCCAAATTCAGTACATTAAAAAAGGCAATACCCCCCGTAAATATCCTATGTTAAAATGAGAGTTGTACAAAGGCCCAAAACTTAAAAAACAAACAAAAAAAACTTGTATGTTTCTATCAAAAGTTATGTTAATGAGATTAGAATAAATCCCCCTACTCCTAAACAGAACGCAAATATCAAGGGCTGCATGAGATGCCACGAATAACATTCCATATAATACAATTTTAATTGAGGCATTCTGACACCGCACACATGCCCTATCCCGCAAATTGCATTTATATGGTGACCTAATAAGAACATGGCTTGTTAGCTCTTCCCATGAAAGTCTTTTGATAATGAGACCTCTGTCCAGACCTAGGTAATACCTTTATGTTTGGGAGACGGGCGTTTAATTGTGCTTTTATGCTGTCATCAAGTTTTACTGTTGGAGGCCACTTTCCATCTGCCTGCTGTTGAATTACCCCTTTGTGTGCGAGCTCTTGAGAGCCACAGTTAAGAAAGAGTGCAGGTGGGGGGCTTTACAAAGCCTCCATTTTTCCTAATTCCTTGTTTCCAAATGACATATTTTACTTGTCTTGCGTTACATTGAAGGTGATTTTTCGTCATCTTCTTGAATTGTAAAGGCTAGCGGCATGTAGGACACTATCAAGTGTCATCATTACCCCTCATTAATTCACCTGATGCCGACTGTCGCTCACGCTGGATTTGAAGGCAGCGGCAGCAAAGGCTTTTGCAAAGATGAGTCATGCTGCCCTTAGCTTCCACCTCACGTCTCTTATTTCCTTTAGTTAGTTTTCTAGGTTGACAACTTCACTCCTGCAGAATGAAAAATTGGAGACTCAGCTTGTTTTCCTTGACTTTGATGTTTTTCCATTGGCAAAAGTAGGAACTTTCTACTACAGTAGTGTAATCACCTATTCAGGTCACCCCCTGAGGAGCTTATTGCTTACAGCTTTTGCTCAACACACACCTACTTTAGTCATATGGACGTTGTAAAATGCCCAACGATACCACTAGCTGGCGCCAAAGCCCTTCATCAAAAGGAATTTGGCCTCAAAGAATTTGTTTTCCCTTGTATTTCGCAGGTACTGGAAAACCCTCATGCTAAACGAATCCAGCAAATTAGTATTGGCCCTTTGCCAGATAAATATAATAAAATAAACACATATTTCTTCCCCATGCCGAGTCATCTAGTGTGGACGCTAAACAGAAATGTGTCTCTTTTAGGGCACAGCCTCTATTTTCTTTTACAACACACAACATACAGTGCACCAGACCTTAGCAAGCGGCTCCTAACACATCTTGACTGACAGACAATCTTTGTATTTTGGGAAGGAGCTCAGTTAAGCCTGAGTTTTTAATACAAGTTTGGACCATCTTTGTGGTCTTTGGAGAGTAATATTGTAAAATTTGTTTTAAATGGTATCAAACTGGTGATTGACATTTTATTTTGTAATATGTTCTTAATATTTACTATATATATATATATATGTGTATATATATATATATATATATATATATATATATATATATGTATGTATATATATATATATATATATATATATATATATATATATATGTATATGTATATATGTATATGTATATATGTATATATGTATATGTATATATGTATATATATATATATATATATATATATGTATATATAAATGTATATATATATATATATGTATATATAAATGTATATATATATATATATGTATATATATATATATATATATGTATATATGTATATATATGTGTATATATATGTGTATATATATATATGTATATATATATATATATATATATATATATATATATATATATATATATATATATATATATATATATATATATACAGTCGGCCCCCGGCTTACGAGCACCCTGATTTACGAACAATTCGCCTTACGAGCGTGGATCAGGGAGATTTTTGTCCTCCGCTTACGAACAAACCTCTCGCCTTACGAGCAATTCGACATGCCGGCCATTGAGTATGTAGAAATGTTCTCGTTTAATTGCGTCAATAAAATCAACAGTAGCGACATCATCAATCATCAGTAGATACTTGTGGCAGTAACGTGAACGCTATTGGTCTTACAACGTCACACTGACTGTCTCACTCACGGTGTCTAAATATATTACCATTTAAGTGTAGTGTTTGTACAGCTAAAGGGAAAAACAGCTGACATGAAATTAAATGTGCCGATTGCAGGACAAAGAATTGTCATTGGTTTAAATGTGTGTGTTTTTTTTAATTAATTGTCAATACATTCCAACCGTTTAAAAAAAAAAGTGCGAATAATTATCAGTCAGTCACGGAGATGCGAATATGCTATTGGTCGATTAAGGTCACCCGGTCTCACTCACGGAGATGCTATTGGCCGGCGTCACACGTCAATCACAGAAATGCCGATATGCTATTGGCCGAACGCCTTTATCTAGCTTGATGGGACAGGATGGAAGGAAGGAGAGAAAATTAGTGAAAAACGGAATGTTGTGAAGACTTTGCAAACTTTATCTGTTAGACATAGCTTCTAAAATTACTAGCAGCGGTAAAGAAAGAAATAAGAGGATGATGTTTTAGTATCTGCGTGATTTGCACCCTGACTGAAAGAGTTACTGTAACACTGTAAGACCAATAGCATATCTATCGCCGTGTTAACTTTGAGCGTTGGACTCTGCCCCCCTCTGCTTACATCCAGCTCAAGTCTCGTCGTTTCAAAGCTAAAAGCTATTTATCCATTGTATTTATTATATAATGCAAGTGTACAGCACGTTATGTCACTCAATTTTAATATATGTATACAGTGTGTCGTTTTTACCTATGGCTTCGGCGCGCGTTGCACGCATTCACGAATTAACATGGGTTTGGATTGCCTGCTATACGAGCAATTCGAGATCGAGCGTAGCCGCTGAACGGATTAAGTTCGTAACCCGGGGGCCCACTGTATATATATATGTGTAGACAGTGAGTGAGAGAGGGAGAGAGAGACGGAGAGAGAGAGAGAGAGAGAGAGAGAGAGAGTGAGAGAGGGAGAGAGAGAGGGAGAGAGAGAGAGTGAGAGAGGGAGAGAGAGAGGGAGAGAAAGAGAGAGAGAGAGAGAGAGAGAGAGAGAGTGAGTGAGAGTGTTTTGCCCAGGGGGTTAGGTCAGCTATGCGACTTTTCCATAATCTAATCAGATATGCAGGTTATTATATATACTTTTCTGTTCGACAAGTTAGTCAACAGGGTTTAAAAACAGGAATTACCAACACTTTTGTAACCGAGAGCTATTTTTTTGTTTCAGATTAGTAAAATGGGCTAATAGTTGGCCCTTGCTCTTGTCTTGGGTAAGTGAAGAAGACTAGTCCATGTTTGGGTCTGACTGATGCTCTCAGTGTGGTCTCACACTGCTAATTTGACTTCTTTTGCCAGCAAAATACAGTACCACCAAATTAGTAATGTTTTTCAGATGACTTAACTCTTTCAGCGTTATCAGAAAAGGCAACCCCAAGAGTGCATTTTCTCTCATCTTTTAAGGCTGACACATTGTTGTGTGCTATGTCTATGCAAACGCGGGTTGTATCAAAGAAAGATTGATTTCCATTCCTTATTTAGAATTACAAATATGTAATGTATCTGTAGTCAGTGCTTAATATTAAAATAAGCACTAGTCAAGGGTGTCAACTACCCTTTCATTAGAAAAAATGTATTTAACGAGAATTCTCGTCATTGGCACTGAAAGAGTTAAAATATAAAGAAGAAAAAGGGTTCCTTTTGAAGTGAAAAAGATGATCTAATCCTATGTGGTTTAGCAATCAGCAGACTAAATTGTTTGTCCATATGTATGTTCCACAAGTGACTCAACTATTACCTGCTGACTCTTTTAAGTCCTGTTCTTTTTTTTTTTATTGTCCTCTAGCAAACACTGTTGACTGCTTTATATTGGTGGCCGTATAATACTTTGCATTGGCGGCCGTATATTTGCGTGAATCGAAAAGACACTTTTGTGGCTCACGTAAATGATTAAAGCCCTGAATCAGTCTTCCACTGATGAATGTACACCGAGGTTGATTTGTGCTTGCTGTGTAATACTCTTAAGTGTTACCTACTAACAACAATCCCTCTTTGTGTCTTTGCCCACCCCCTTCTTTTTTCTTATTTGATTTTTGTTTCTTTACAACATTGGTTGCTTTTTGTGTCAACGTGTCTTCTGTTTCTAGGGCATCAAGGCGCACGGGAGCGCTACGTTGTCCTCAAGGAGACAACTGAGTGAGTGTTTATTCTGATATCACCCGATTGGACGTGACTGTCTTGTAGTGGCCCTGTGTACTCAAATAGATGTACCTAAACAAAATCAATACACTAGGGGTCTTTGTACTGGGTCTCACAGAGTTAACTGCTTGTTTTTGCATCGCAAATATGCTTGTTCATTTAGCAATCATTCTGCCTTCCTCAGTTTTTGAGACCTCGACCAGTGTTTTCAAACTGTAATTGAGCCAGGGCTCGTATTTTACATCACAAATATATCACTGCACACAACTAAACATAAATTGCCACGAAAATGTGTGTTGTGTACTGAAATAACGATCTCGTCTTGTTTTACCCACAAGTTGATTTGGTCTGTGAAGTCTGTGCCCATTTTCTTCAACCCCAAGCTTTTATTCTTTGTGTGAATTGCGACAGGTAGATCGACAGGTAAATTGTACCTTCTGTTCTCTTGCTGAAGAGTATTTAATTGTTCAGCCAAACACTGTCATTGCTGGCATGGAAAGAGCCGCAAATACACACTATTTGTAGTAAATAATGATTTTTAAACCTATATATTTGGATAGACTTCTGCAGCACATCTCATGATGTCTCAAGGCGTATTAATGGACCACTGAGCAGTTGTTGAATCACAAACCTTGACTAGTTATTTGTTCAAGATCAATTCTCATCAGCTATTTCAACATAATACATTAAAAAAAAAAGGAAAAACAAACACAGGCCAACGAATTCAGAGGAAGGCATTGGATTGTCTGGTCAAACCAACCTCAGACATATTTGGACATTTCCATGTTTGATTCAAGACCCAGTATGGAGACCCTTTAAGTGAGGAATGCCCTTTCTTGTTATGTTGAAGGGAATGCTGCCCAATGCCCGCTGTACTTTCAGTACCTTATCCCTGTGGAATGGTGACCCGTGAGGTGATCTTTGCTTTATTTGGTTGTAGAGCCTGGAAGTTGAATTGATAGCCAACATTTCTTGGTCTTAAAGAAACTTAGGAGAGGAAATTCCTTTGCTCAGAAGGTACCGACCATTTCTCTCCATTTGTTATGAGTCAGTGACTCTTGACTGAATCTAATGGTCGGAGGAATTGAACAATAGAAAGTACACTTCCTTAACGGAAAAGAATGTTTGGGTGCTCGACATGTCCGATCAAGCGAACATACCTCTTTTTTTTTTTCCACTCTCAAACCACCAGACTGTATATTTTGTCATCTGAGGTTGATTTAGGGCAGGGGTAGGCAATTCTGGTCCGAGAGAGCCTCTATCCTGCATGTATTCAATGTCTCCCTTCTATAACACACCTGATTCAAATGATCAGGATTGGTATCAGGCTTCTGCGGAGCTTGCTGATGAGCTGATAGTTTGAAGCAGATGGGATGTAGGTAGAAGACATAAAAACATGTTGGTATGCGGCTTTTAAGGACCTTTCACACATACTCTAAATAATAGGCCAAAAATGTCTACACAGGTCTATAAATATGGAGGGATCGAAGAAAAAAATACAGAATGGAATAAAAATGAATGACAAGATGACAAGGATTCAATTTTCAGCGTGTGAGGCAGAGGCTCTAAGCCGAGGCAAGTACAGTATGTAAGTGTTGCGCAATTCATCTCTGGAGGTGACTCAAAGGGCTTTAGGAAGACATTTAAACAGACAAATCATTTAAATAGAGTAAATCATCTGGGAATATCAGGCTCTCTAGAAAATCAAATGACATTCTCAAGAATTAGCATGAAAGCTACAATGCAGTTAGAGCTAAAATAATCTTGATAAAACCTCTGTTGAATGCTGTTTCTCCATTTTTTTTAATTAAAAAAATACAGTGGGTCACCTTTCTAAGAAAACGAGCATGACCTTCAATTTAATGCTTTAGTAATAAAACGTATGTGGAAGGTATAATTGTCATGGGCAAAATAAACTTAATTGCTTACCCCAGTTCAACACAATTGCCAACAAAAACAGTAGCACCTACCAAGCTCGTTAACAATATCTTAAATGTTGAGTCTTAACCGCATGATTTTTAACATTACAGAATACATTTCTCTGTTTGACAAGTTAAGACGTGCATCAGGCCAATGTTTGGCAAAAATGATGACCTGCCTGTTTTACAAGTGTAGTACCTATATGTGTAGAACCTGAACCTTATCCTCCCCCTCTGAACTGTTACCTTGCATAGAACCTTTGCTTGTATGCCCATCAACTTATCAGTAACAAATTCCTACCTTCACACTGATTAAACTACACGCATAAACATGCATGTGTGCGCACACACACACACACACACACACACACACACACACACACACACACACACTCACGTACGTCACAAGGACACATCAAATGATGACCATAAAGTCCAATCAATCTTTTTCCGATTGCCTGCTCCCATGTTTAGGTTTGTACACCTGTGTGTGCATGATTGCGTGTGCATGCATTCCTGTGTGTGAAGGTTAAATCCTGAAGAGACAATGAGTACCATTTAGAGCGTCATTTGTTTGCTCTAGATGTGCAAGGGCACCTCAGCACTTTCTGCATATAAGTGTGTGTGAATGTGAGTTATTTTTACGCAGTTTTGTTTTGTTTTTTTCTAGCAGGAAATCCCTCATCTTCATCTTTGTGTGCATATGCATCGATGATTCTTCTTGCTCATTAAACTCCTTGAAGAGTGATGCTAATGCAGTGCTGTGGAATTACGAGTCTATTGCGGACCTTTTTCAGGGCAGCCAACAATAACGAGTCTAAGCACCTTGTTTCTTCGACAAGGTGAAACTGAGCTAGAACGTAATGCTTTTTGACATCTTAACTGGATGTTTTTTTTAAATGTCCACACCTGACGAGGAAAAAAAGGGCAAGTTGCAAGTCTATAATTGTCGTTCTCTTTAACAGGCTGTTTCTCAAAAATGCATTGGGGAAAAGCATCAACTTTTTTTTTTTTCTCTCTAAATAATGACCATGTAACTGTGTTTCAAGAATTGTTAAAGCAGTACAAATTCAGACAGTACTTGTAGGTATCTAAATGTGATTGGTCAGAAGTGGGATGTGTGCCTGCAGGAAAGCAGGTAGGAAGTACTTGTGAATTTGTGTGACTGAGACTCTAGCATTATTTAGAGACGTCATAACAGATTTATAGCAATCATTAAAGCGTTAATTTTTTTTCGTTGTATTTATCTCACTTTTAGTAGTATAGTATGTCAGTATAACTATGCTTTGTGTCTGGTGATGAGATATATCTTTCCGTATCTGGCTTCTTGTGTTTGAGTTGCCGGGGATCGGGATAGAAAAGTCAATCCCGCCCTAAAGTGGATACTGATTGGCTGTCATTGTGTTTGGCATCAACTGATCGGCTCCTGTTGTGGGTGAGAGGGCAAGTTCAGGAGCAGAAGGAAGACATAAAAATGGAATATAGAAAATGCATGACGGCACCTTTGATAAAGTATGCATTCTTTGTGAGAAGGGGTGTGCTTACAATTTTAGCCCACCACATAAATGCAAAGTACCCAGCTGTGACTGCAGGCACAGCTAACCATTACAAGAAAGTGTTGAGCTATAGCAAAATTGCTTGACTAACTAAATTTGAGAACACCCCATGTTCTGTGGCTAATAGGACAGACTCTGTTTTCTATTCATTTTATTTTTGAATTTTTTGGTACTTGACAAAAGAAAACATCATCCTCCTGATGGTTGAAACCAAAGTTTGCAGCCAGCACTCAGGAATAGTCTCAACTACAGCAGAAACTAAACTTCATCTGCTTCATCAAGGCCGTGAAAAAAAAAGAATGACTAAAGACACTTTTTGTTGATGTATAGCAATCTTTTGACTTGCCAAAATAACACAATGTATATTTATTTAAAAAAAAAATGGTTCAGGGTTTCTCTCAGAAATCTTTCAGTGAGATTAAAAAGGAGATTATTTTGATGTATTTCAGTAATTACAGATTTGAATAATAATAATAATTATAATAATTAATAATTAATTTGAATTAACCTTTTTTTAAATGAAAAAAAATATTGTTACACCGCTAGACAATTGCTTTGCAGAGAATCTTTTACAGACATCCACTAATTGGACATTTGTTGACTTTAATCGAGAAGCGGGTAAAATATTTAAATTTTGCCTGGTCATCATTTTGTTCTTGGCCTGCTTTAACCACTTTAGCTGCATCTTTCCAAGACAAAGTTTTATGGCAAACTTCAACGATAGGAGGCTGTAGCAAGGACAGTACTGTTCCAAACCTTGCCCAGCATCCTCATATTCTAAGGCATAGGTGTCGAACTCCAGTCCTCGAGGGCCGGTATCCGGCATGATTTGCGACTTTCTCTCCCCAACACACCTGTTTCAAATGGTTAGCTGATTAGCAAGCTCTGCCTACCTTGAAAAGGATCCTAATCATTTGAATCAGGTGTTTTTGAGAGAAAGGGTTCGAAAACAGGCAGGATACCGGCCTTCGAATTTGGCCTGGAATTTGACACCTGTGTTGCAAGGGATTGTGCTCTTGTAAGGCAAAGGAATGCGAAGTGGAGAAGATTGGAGTTTGATCAAAACTTTGTGGGACAAGTCTCTCCGAAGTGCTTCAAACAACGCGGATGTTTTATCAGCGTTACTCGACAGTCGTAAAAACTCTTGAGCGGCGTCGTTAACGGGTGCATTAGTACATAATGCTTTTGCTAGGACTTGTAATGGCCAGACAGCGGCAGCCAGCGCTACCCTGGTGTTTGTGAACTTTAATGTCGTGAATGCATTTGCTCTTTACGTGTCTTGTAAATATTACAGCTACATTTGCCAAGCACGGCACTTAGTAGTTAGTTGTGTGGCACATTTATATTGACTTGATGGGAGTGTGTGTTTGCAGGAATGAGTTAGCAGGTGGAAAAGAAAGAGCGTGGGTTTAGAATGGAGTGTGTGTGCCCAGTGGCGGTTGTTGCAGAGATAAAAGACTTTTATACCCAGGTGGAGGTCGCCTGCCAGAGAAAGTGTGCATGTGTGCTTTGCACAGTGTCACATGTGCCCTGTAGGGGTTGAATGAGGGCAAGAACCATTGGCACCACTAGCTATTTTCGCTTTGTCTATGTATGCATGTCTGTGTGTGCGCTGCCTCGTGTTTTTGACGCGCTACTTTGGGGAGCTCACGTTGTTTAGTGAGACCCAGACATCCCAGATTGCAGTTGTTTCTGTGGTTATGGGCCGAAGACGGCTGCCGTTCATTTTCTGACCTCTGTTAAATTGCCATCCCTCCATTTTCTGTACACCTCGACCTTGTTAGTGGTGGATAAACTGGAGTCTATCCCAGCTGACGATGGATGGGTAAGAGACATAATAGACGCGTGACTACTTGCCAATATTGCATTTGTGTTAATTGAATTAAACAGCAAAACCCACTTGCTTGAAGCCATTTTGCCACTTGCAGTCAACTAAAAATGACATCGTTGCTCAGGGCTCAGGTAATGCCCGTTCACGGGTCCAATGTTGTCTGAGTTTCCTCATGTGACATTCACAAGATGAACTGGGGCGTGACTGCAGAAAAGGCAACTTCGACAGTTACTCCGTTCTTTAGCGCATGTCATATCCCAGACTGCGTTAGGCAACAGGCGGTACCTTGAAAAACCCCACTTAGGCACAGGGACACCACGCAAACCGCACTGCAAGGCCTTATCTGTGATTTGAGTTTGGAACCTCTCGACAGTGAGGAACTTGCTCAGTCATCCCCATGAATACCGGCCATCCTCTCCTGAGTCTCATGAGTGAAAAACTTATTTGCACAACTTTGGTGGTTCAAGGCACCAGTGTGAGACTTGTGCCGTGTCATCTGCAGGTGGTTCTTATCCGGGGAAACCAAGTCATTTCCAAACAAACACAGCACACTCCAGTGTCTCTCACACACAAACACACACACATACCTGCACACACTCTTCTGTGTATGTGTGTGTTGATGTGAGGTTATCTCCACCCTGGCTCACTGCCAGACAACTTATCTGACTGTGATCCACTGCGCTACTCGCAGTGATTCCTAATTACAGATGGAGACACTCAAAGACAAGCGTACACACGGTGTTTCCATGTTCTCCTGTGCACTATTCACACTAATGAGCCCCCCCTTTCCCTCACGGCTTCTTGACTGAGGCCACCAGGACTGCCTACCTCTGCCAGCCACCCATCTGCTCCTCTGATCCTGTAATGTTGCACTCAAGCAAGAACTTTTTTTTTTCGTTGAGCTGCCATCTCTGGCTTGCCTTTCCACCGCTGGGGTGTGTTGGCGGGACCAAAACCAGAGATGCGACACAGTATGCAAAGAACAGCAATGGAGGATGTTGCTCATGTATTCTCCTTGGCAAGTTAAAAAAAAAAGAAGTAAAAATTAAAAGTACTCTTCATTCTTCCCAGGGTGTTTCCATTGTTGCATGCAACGATTCTATGTTAGCAGGATTTCCCCAAATGCTAAGAAACGAAAAACAGTATGCTCATGTTCAAGGCTAAGGCTATTGTTGGATGCAGAGGAGCAACTTTTCGTCTTGAATTTCTGCAAGATGTTTGCCACAAGTCCTTCACAATACAATTTTGAAGGTTTGAATTTTCAGTTTGAAAATGCTCATCTGTCATCATTAAGATATATATTTTTTTAGAAGTTAAGTTAAAAATTTTGTTTGCATAATGCCCATTGAGAACGCCCACTTCTTCTTGCCTATTAACTACTGGTGTCTCGATATATATATATATATATATATATATATATATATATATATATATATATATATATATATATATATATATATATATATATATAGCTCACTTAAGTCTAAACAGGGCTTTCGACAGAACCATGGTTTTAAAGAAAGAATGCTTGGTGTGTTGAGGAACTGTGGTGACACAAGGGGCATGGAAAAAAAAGAGGATGAAAGAAAGCTGCTGTAGGGAAGTGGAATGAGATGAGAGAGATGAGATGTCAAAAAAGTTAAGGAGCCAAAAGATAGGAATCGGGGGCGACGGAATGCATGGCACTGGAAGGGCCCAGAAGACCAAATGGAGAATAGTTGTTGTTTATTTATTGAGATTCAGCATTGACAATCCTTCCACAGTCCTGCTGGCTATTTCTTTTTTTTTTTTTTGTTCCCCCCCTCCTGTTCTTTCATTATCTCTGGCTATTCTTTTTTCATCCATCTTTGTCCTCCTCCCGCCCTCTCCATCTGTACTATCGCAACTGAATGGCACTTTGAGAGGCTTAACTCTTTCAAGATGCCGCCAATAGAAATAGTTTCTTTCTGCAAAGTTGACGGTCCTGATGTTGATGCTGCAAGCAGATTGGTTATCACTTTGGCAGGGCAGAGGTAAGACTCTTGCCTCAGTTGGCTTCATGCCGGGGAAATGTATAGAAGCAGGTGACATATGTTCACTACCTGTTCCCACTTTCACGGATCAACAAGGGCTAGTTTTAACTTTTTAACTCCAAATACCCCACGACACAATCACCTCTTCCGAGACTACCACAGAAGGCAAAGCATTGCCTGGAAAGAGCTCTCGAACAAAAAGAAGCTGAAAATTTCCTCGGTGACTTTGCCTCCATGTTCCATGTCTTTGATTTTGTGGAGAAGAATCACCCATGAAAATTTGGGACAATAATATTATTTCATGTTCTCTACATATATGTGTGTATATGTATGTATGTGTGTATATATATATATATATATATATATATATATATATATATATATATGTATGTATATATATATATATATATGTATGTATATATATATGTATGTATATATATGTGTGTGTATATATGTATATGCAACAGTAGTTAATAGGCAAGAATAAATGGACATTCTCATACTACCTCTGAAGATGGATAATTGCCCCTTGACTTTGCACCACGGTCCCAATTCTGTATGTCGTTTATAGAGCTGCGCGAGACAAAAGCTGTCTTTTACAGACAGTGCGGAAGGGCCTTGTGTCTTCCCATCTGTCGTCCTCTAAGTAACTTTATCAAGGTAAGCGGCATCTTTAGAACAGGACGAGACAGAACAGGGCAGAAGGGACCGCGGTGACTACTGCTGCGTGCCTCTTTTTGCTGGCTAACCCCACCTCGCCCCAGGGACAGCGCAAAGCAGAGCTGCACCGAGGCTGTCAGCAGAAGGTGTGTGCGTGCGTGCAAATCAGAGAGAAAGTCTGCACTTGTGTGGGAGCCTGTGATCTGTGCCCCCATCCGCCGCCGTGCTCCCCTCAGGCGGGCCGGGCCAGAGCGGCACATGATGAGGGGGGCGGCAGGCACCTGTCTGGGGACAGATGGCACCCTAAGACAGACTGCGACGACGGCGACAAGAACACGTTAATATATAATTATCTTTACAATGTCACAGGGTACATACACTGAAGTCGAATAAGGAGGGGGCAGCGGGGACGGGAGTGATGCGCGGGCACAGGATGTGAGAATATAGAATGTGAGAAGAAGTGAGCTGAGGACTGTGCCCACACGCATACAGCTATTTTTTGAAGGTGTAGATCTATTTTGCTTGCATTTTGGCCTCTTATCAACATGCGAGTTGGTTTTCAGAAGAAAACCGTGTCAACAGTTTGCAGCAAATACAAGAGACAAAGGGGAACAGGGGACTGGGAGCCAAAATGTATCGACTTTAGATACCTTGTGGCCCGATCTGCTTATGGCTCCGACCTTCCTGCATGGAATTTGCATATTCGCTCCGTGCGTGCGTGGGCTTTCTCCAGGTACTTCGGTTTCCTCCCTCATTCAAAAAACATGTGTGGTAGGTGTATCAAATTGTTCTGAGGTGTATTTGTGTGAGCGAATGGTTGTTTGTCTTTGTGTTCCCTGTAACTGGCTGGCAACTACTTCAGGTTGTACCCCACCCGCTGCCCAAAGACAGCTGATCTAGGCTTCAGCACACCCACGGCCCTTGTGAGGATAAGCAGTCAAAACATTGATTGGATGGGTGGACTCTGTGATGGTCAGGTGGGAAGATCTTCAGAAATGTAATGCAATTATGTCCGATGACCCATGCGCTATCAGGAATAGTGTCTCCTAGCATCTGGATGGTGCTTTGGCAAATGCTTGATGGCCGGTGCGTGCCATACCTTACACATCTGATAAGACTAAAGAGGGGTGAGAATTTCCCGGTTGACTTTGAATGAACAATGTGGCACTTGGTGGCCATTTTGGAATGCACTAAAATTACACTGGCCAGCAGGTGCTGTTTTTGTATCCAAAGTGTGATTGATGCTCATTAGTACATTCACATTCTCATACATTTTCTAGGTTCACTATTGTGTGCCTTTGTCAGGAATGACTTGTCTTCGGGCTTCTGATTGGCTAACCTTGTTTATAAAGCAAGAATTTTAGCACAGGTTGAATTAAAACACACGCACACACTATGAGAATCCTGGAATAGATTTAAGACCAGTCACCAAAATTCATCCTCCATAACTGTAAAATGACACATTTGTTATCCTATATTTTTCTGTGCAAATATGAAGAAAAAAAAATACACCTGCTGCACAGTTGTTCCTTTGGTCATCCTCTTGTCCTCGTTGGAGTCTCCTCCATCTTTTTTTCCCTCCGCAGCGTTCTGCAGCAAAACTCTGCTTCTGCAGCCACATCCTAATTTATTTGAGTTAGGGGTTAACGTAGCTCGGGTGGCGCATTTGACCCAAGTGTCCGCTCTCACATCTGAGTGTTTTCCTACGCCTGTTGGCTCCTCACCCTCTTCAGATGGTTTTTTTGAAAGGTTGAGATGAGATTAACATTAAGTCAAGTGTCACAAAGCATCCCTACCGACTCCGCCGACTTTCTCATTCTTTGCCCTTTTCTTCCAGTCAAGTCATGGTTTTGTCCTTTATAGTTTTGGAGGCTTTGCATATGACAGCGGAACCTTCTCAATTGAACTCAGTCCGGTCCAATGATTTCCTAGATTTTCTCATTTCAAAACATAAACTCCAAATGAAATACTTCCCGGCTAAAAATGTTGGCATCGTAGCTTTTGTAACTGTACCAGGCACTGGTCATGCTTCAGTTAATATTTTTGTATTTTTAACAAGTATAAAGAGAAATGAAGCGCCATCTGCTGTATACTCAACCCGAATAAAACTGAAATGAAATAAGTCTACTCAAATTGAGAAGACACATGACAGAATGTCGCTTGCGGAGTGATTTTACCACATTGCGACGTTTTGCAATTGCAATAGTGCTCCCTCATATTTGCTGTTCATTATTCTTTTTTTTTAGCCTGCTTTATTCGATGAAATTATGACGCTTTACTTCACGCGTGTACCACTCCTGCAGACCTTGGTGCTTTTTTTATTTTTTAAATCGAATAATCTGTGCGCCATTATAGTTTCTTGTATATTTAGGATTTAAACTATTAATGTAGGCGATTCTAAACATGGGGAATGTCAAGTATTAATTTGAATGAATCTTCCAGAACTGCTCGGTCGCAATTATTTTCTTCATGGAAAACATCTCCGAACACCACGTATGAGCTTTGGAGTATTTGAATTTAGAGGTTCAACTGAATCGTGAGTCGATGGAATGATGTCACGTGGTTGTAATCTTACGACACCACGTATAATGTCTGTTGACGTATTTGTCGCCGAAGCCTGCAAATTTAGTATTACTGTAACCTCCTGTAATCTGCTTCAGATGAATGTGTTCATGCCGTTTGGAGGTACCGGTAATGGGATTGTCTGAATGAAGATCGCTATCCAGAATAACATTAAGTGCGTTGAAGATTGCGATGCCCTGCCTTTGTGTGTATTTTCCCTCCTGCTGATTTTGGGGCTCGACTATGGCTGTGACTGTTTTGTGCTCTGGCCATTATGGCAGGAAATTGTGACACTGGATGGATAATGGGATTTATTCTTGAGTCATTGCAGTGCACATAGATGGGCAACAGTTCAATTGTGGTAACAGTGTACTGCGATTGTAGTATCAACAAAAGACAATATTTAGTTTCTGAGTCATAACTCTCATGTCATCAGAATATTTTCTGGAATACTATACTACTTTGCTCTTTTCACAAGGCTTTGGAGACACCATAGGGCTTTTAGAAAAATGCAAAAAAAAAATACAATGGCGCTCTCAAAGTACATTCCATTGAATTTCTGCACGCACTGTCAACATATCTAAACGACCAATGACAACGCACTTTATTGATGTAATATTAATTAGTATATCATAGCTAACGTGTGGTGATATGTTGCGTGTATCATTTTCCTTTCATGTGAACACCACTGGTCATGTTAGCACAGTTTGCGAGCATTTGGAAAAGTCCTCATTTGAACCGACATGCACCCCCTCTTCCTCTGGTCACTGCAGGCTTTGATCTACGGCTCACATGCTTCCCTTTTCAGTCGCGTTCAATTTTTGGCGCGTCCGCAGAGAGCTTTTTGTAGGACAGCACTTTTTCTCGTGTTTGTATGGACTTTTGGTCAATTTTAGTATTTACTAAATGCTACTAGTCTCCTGTTCTCACTTAAGATTGTGCTTATTGTGTACTATATGTGCACGATAAGTACAGTATTTCCATCCATTTTATATAACTCATGCTGCTCATTAGGGTGTTGGGTGAGCTGGGGCTTATCCAAGATGACTTTGAGCAATAGGCTTGGTATGCTCTGCGCTGGTTGCCACCCAATTACAGAGCACATAAAAACAAACAGCCATCCACACCTGAGGACAGTTCAAAGTCATCAATGAATCTAATATGCATATTTTGGGAAATAGAGATACTGTAAAAGCATGTCAACTCCTCACACTAGGTAGTGCTGGCGTTACCTAAACCCGTGACACACTAACAAAAATAGTGCTTCCCACATCTGCATGTATCACAATAAATTAAGCCAGTAATATAGATAAAAAACTACAAAACTGCAAACAATTTGTTCCATTTTTTATATTGTCCCTCAGAACTGAGCATTTTCATTAGTGTTTTTTGACACATGGTAAATGGTAAATGGACACTTATATAGTGCTTTTCTACGTTGGGTACTCCAAGCCCTTTACACTAACTAGTCATTTACCTACTGATGACGCGGAATCAGGAGCAATTGGGGGTTCACTGTCTTGCTCAAGGACTCGTTGACATGTTCTTGACGGTCGGGGGATCGAACCCACAGCCTCTCAGCTGGGAGACGACCACTCTACCGCCGAGCCATAGTGGTTCCCGACCTTACAGTTACCGGATTTACTAAATCTGTGTACTGTTCTGTGCATTGTCCACTTGTACAAAAATACTTCTGTGATATATTTGTAACATAAAATAAGATTTGTTATGGTTTCCCATATAAAGGTTTCTTACAGACCAGACAGATGAGGTAACTATAAATACGGGCACTCCTTGGACGTCCAACTTTTGCATTACACATATTTACTTCAATCTTAAGTTTTTATACAGTAACCGTACAGTAACTGTAAGTTTAAACTGCTGTAGTCTCACAAAGAGCCACAGTCATATTAGCCGCGCCCGGAAGTCTAATAAATTTGAAGCCTCGTAGCAAATACAATAACAATCACAGTATACACTCGAAATTCCAATTTATTCCGATTATATTTAAGGACATCTAGGTAAAAGTTGTGACGTTGTGGGAATAAGAATGTCGGAACAGGTGTGTTTCGTCCGTCGCTGTCATCGTTGGGATAGACATTCTGTCATATGTCCGTCAGTTCGACGCCCCCCTTTTCGCATTGTCTTGTTAAAAATGTGTTTCTGCGTTTCCGACGGAATGACGGATCGATGGTTACAGTTTGGTCTGGATTGAAAAAAATGGCGGACCAATGATGATTCCCACCTCTGGATACTACATAAGTATTCAGAAGTATGAATGTGAGTGTGGATGTTTATTTATTCCGAAAATGCGAATCACTTCTGCAGTCGAGTAAACCGACTCCAAAAACTATAAAATATGAAACAAAATGGTGTTACAACAGCTCTTGTATTGGCCCTCAAATGTTCTTCCTATCAATTGATGATGCAGTGTTTGTTCATGAACACGTTCTAATTGGTGTCACCTCTTAATCATACACTGATCATTAGCAGAGTTTTATTGATGAATATTGTTTGTTTGTTTGTGCTATTATGGATCTTGTGTCTGTGCTGGAATCATAATCGAATGATAAATCATTCAGTATCCAACAAAGCTTGTGAGCTTGGACTTTTAAATGTTTAACTCACATTGGTTCATGTATCGTGTTTTAATCAAACAATAAACACACCCCGCAGCTCAGATGACAATTTTTTTTTAGGATCCCGTAATCGAGCCACTGTTCGTAAGGCTGAAAAAAAAGCTCAGATTGTGCCTCCTTAGTGACCTGTGTATACCCTGCCTTAGTTTTGGTCATTTTGTGTTATCCATCTTTTCCATGTGCTTGTGTTTGTGACTTCATTGTTGCACTTATCTGCGCCATCTCACCACCATGTCTTCTTATGTTTCTTCCCATCCATGCGTCTTCCTCTGTTTGCCTGGAGCCAGTAAGCAGTATGGTTTGAAGAAGGAGTTTAAAAAAAGGTAGGGGTGTCTCAGTTGGGCCTCACAACAGACCTGGAGCTCTCCTTGTTTAGTATTGTTACAAGTGTAACCGCTAAAGTGAAAATCTCTTTGATATGATAACAAAAACACGCTAACCATAGATAAGCCATGTCATCGACTCAAGACTAATAAACACCTCCTCGAAATTGCCACTGCCTTTTTTGGGTAGTTGTAAAGACTGGTAAATGCTACAGTTGGATGATGCTATTGTTTGCAGAGGTTGATCCAGCTGAATATTGTTGCTAACCATTTTAAACCAGTCACGCAAATACATTGCTGGTACTTTGACCTAAGATTGCGATAACTTTTTTCCAGTTTTGTTGCGCGGTCCTTTCGTTTTCCTTATAAATAACAAAGCAATACATAACAAATACCACCAACGATTGGTCAAGTTAAATAATAAAAGTGAACTTTGTGTGTCTTGACATAGTCATGTCGTGGTCCTGGGCCATCAGGCCATAGTTAAAGTAGATTACTATTTTCAACTTGGTTATGACACAAATTCAACTATCACTGTACTAAAAATATTATTATATTTATTATTGTTGCTGTCCAAATATGATTCCTCTCTCCAAGTCGGGTAAATAAACACCCCTATTTGCTTAGACATAGTTTGTTTTTGTTTTTTTTCCCCCACTTGCAGCTAGCCCAGCTAACCCTAAAGGTTCCACTCTGACGCATATTATCATTTAGTACTCTTGTAGAAAGTGAAATTGATTGATATATTGACATAGTGTGGGAGGCCGTAGCCACTGTTAATGGCCTGTTTGCCCTCCGTAGGCAGCAATGATGTCACAGACAGCGCAGGTTTGTATGTGCCGTCCTCCATCTCTCCTGTCGTTTGTCTCATTACTCACACCAATCAAGACGTTTGATTTACCGTTGATACCATAAATCTGGCCTGAGGGTGTATTGTACCACAATCTTCTTCTCTTCTTCCTTTCCTCGCTTCCTTAAAGTGGCAATCAAGTCGCTGTCACACCTTCCGGAACAAGAGGCGCCAACTGAAAGGTGGCATTGATTGATTATAGCGCTGCAGTCGCTTAATTTTTGTCATCTGCAAATTCAGTTGAGCAGAGGATTTGAGTCAAACAAGTACATTTCCGATAATAGCCCTAGTCCATGATTCAACGTTTACTGGAGCGGGATGTGTGTAAAGCAGGATATACGCATACCCATTTTTCACATCTTGATGTTTGTTTGTTTGTTTGTTTTGTCAGCCTCATTGGGAAGTGTTAACATAGCTTTTCAGACATCTGTCAATGCTATTGTGCATGATATTTATTGATTGTGTGAAATACCTCAACCAATCAGCATTTATAACCAATCGATTTACTCAAAAAATGGAGTGATTTAGGGGAATCTTTTTTCCATCAGGGTTCCTTAGTTTGTTTTCCTTCTTCTTTTATTCTATTTGATTTGTCAATGTCAAAGTGGTCAAACAAATACAAATTATTACACATTATATCATGAATATTAATGGATTTCATGCTTTGGGATGTTTTGATTTGTAACTCGTGAGTCTGAATGTAATTCCAACAGGATACTCCCAGCGGGCCATTATCTTAGCTGCAAATACTGTACGTACAGTACAGTTCATATCTCATATTGAATCTATACTTTAGTTGGTTCTTCATATGCCATTTATTTGGAACTGCCTGTCCCAGAGGCAAACCTTTCATTGCCATGAAGCCTTTATTATTTATCAATGATTGTTTCCAAGTAAGCGGAAATTAGACCTTACAATCGTAATACCTTAAAGACAGTAAAACACTCTCTTAGCTTTAATGACAAATTAAAATGGGCAATAAACATTGCTAACTCATCTTCAGTTTTCAACATTAAACTAAGCCATAATTTAATGACAAATTTTCAAACAAAAACCAGACAAGCAGGCCCTTTTTGTGACAAGCATATGGCAGTTATACATTGATTGGAGACGCAAGATGCTAATGTAGCGCTTGTTGCATGGCTTGACCGTGGCAACATGTAGTGATCATCTTTTTATATTCTCACTCATTCTCTCTTTTCCCTCCGAACAAATAAAAGGAAAAAGCAAAACGGTTTGATGGCTTCATATGTCGACATCTTGCATGACGGTTCAAAATTTGCACAACCTTTAAACCTGATTCTCTAATTGTCTTGTAGGTGTTCAGGACAACTATATTTAAGTGCTCGAGGATCTGGTTTTGAAAGTTTGCATATTCTCTCTTTGCTTCTGTGGAGGTTGTATGGGCACTAGGGCTTCCTCCCACATTTTGAAAGAAAAGGTAGCCTATGTTTATGGAAGACTCAAAACCACGAGTGAGGAACTCAAGACCAGGGCCAGATTTGTACATCACACATATCTTTATCCAACCATCCATTAAGCGCTTAGAGCCACAGGCGTGCTGGAGCCTATCCCAGCAGTCTTCAGGCAGTACTCAGTTAGCAGCCAATTACAGGGCACTCTCACAAGCACACCTAAGATTTTTTTTTTTTAAATTCACCTACCATGCATGTTATTGGAAAAGTGGGAGGAAACCGGAGTACCTGAAGAAAACCCTCACAAGCATGAGGGGAACATGCAAACTCCACACAGGAAGGCCGAAGGTGAAAGAGAACCCACGACCTCTGCATTGTGAGGCCCGATGCTAAACCAGTCTTCCACTGTGCCACCCGCATATCTTTATGGAATGCAAAATCAAATAAAATCTACTAATACGAGCCTACTTCATGTTTCTTGCAAAATGGATTTGTTTAGAGCTGCAACAATTTATTGTTCAATCGACAACTTATTATCAAACTAAGTACGTGTGACCATTTTTGATAAAGTAATCTTATTGAGACTTAGATTATACCTAAAAGCGTCAAACTGCAGTCCATGGGGGCCTATATCCTGCATGTTTTCCAAGTTTCTTGTTGCAACACACCTGATTCAAATAATTAGCTCACGGGCAAGCGCTGCAGGATCTTCAGCAGATCCGATCTGCCCTAATAAAATACGATGAAAAGTGAATATCCAAGGGAAGGAACATGCCCCAATGAAAATTTGTTGTTGCACAACTTTGCAAAGATTGCAGTCAAGTGTGAAGAATTGAACAAAATAAAATGGTGCTGTCGTGTCTTGCGAATCCTCTAGCAAATGCAGGGGTGTTACAGTATTAATGACAAGGGACTAATGAATTGGCTTTTCATTTTTAAGACGCTTCCCAAAATAGCCTCGCGGGCAACATTCAACCTCCTCGAGGGCCGGATCCGGCCCGTCGGCCGTATGTATGACACCTCGCCTCTAAATTGTCCATAGGTGCAAATGTGATTGTGAATGGGTGTCTATTTGTGCTCTGTGATTGGCTGGCGACTAGTCCAGAGTGTACTGTCTTTCCATAGTCAGCTGGGCTAGGCTTCAGCTCACCCGCAACCATAATGAAGGTGAGTGGTAGAAGAAATGGCTGGATGGGTTGAAGATCTGCCCAATTTCTTTGATCAAAAGCACAATAATAATAATAACAATAATCAGCTTCTCAAGACTCGGCTGTGTTTGACCACTTTAGCATTGCGTTCTCCATTACCTGTGACAGGAATTTTGTCATGTCGTCGATCATAAATTTCATGCTGTTTACAGTCTCAATTTAAAGGTCAATGTGCAGTTGTGTAAAGCGGCCAATGTCTACCCACTCCCACTATATTTGCTAACTTAAAAGGCATGTGATCATCAATAGATAATCGTGCCATTTCTTTTCCTTGGGAACTGCCTGGTTGTACTCTTAATTGGCGGGTCAACATGCAGAACAATGCCAGTCGGCTGATCTAATGAGGAACACAGAAGGTTGTTAGTGTAATTGCTTTGGATTCACGGTAAAATTCAATCAAATGTCTTTATTTGGGAGCATTGCAAAGTGCAAAGCAATGCAGAGGCCAGGTAGATAAATTATGAATCGGCAGCGGAGGCATTCGGTTCTCTCCTTCAAAATAAGTGAGTCAGTGGGGGACATAAAAGCCACATAAATTAACTTGAGAGTTTTCTGCTCCTCAAAGATTCTTCTTGCCAACTCCACCCACCGCCGTTTCTCGGTTCACTGGCTGATGGATTAGCTGTGGTCATGTGAAGATACATCAGTTTAATCAGTTCTAGGAATTAAAATTGGTGCAATGATTGATTCCTCTCTATTAGAGGCATACGCGGCGCTTTGGGCCTGAGCAATGAGCTGCATGAGTGGCTTGTGAAGGGCACATGTGTTGATGGGTTTGTGAATGTTATGCTTTTTGAAGCTGCATCTGCAGCTACAAGCGCTCTCGAGCCAAATTTTACTTTAGTTTTATCTCACCACCGTTTGGCTTGGTGAGACCTCCTGCGACATAACCCTGGCGGAAGAGCCCCCGATAAGTTGCCTATGCCATATCGTGTCAGCAAGATGTTTTGACAGGCACAGTCAAATGTATTTTTGATTGATTACTTTCCTTTCTGACGCAGACCTCAAAGTTTAGTTTTTTTTCTTTCCCCCTTACGTACAGTGGAAGGCGTCTACAGCCTCCACAACAACCCATTACCTAAACACCTGGCCGGCACCTGCCCAATATGATACATAGTATCGGTACTTGCCCATCGCCATCAACCTTTACAGTTTGGAGTATATGTCCCCGTGACTGTCCGCTGCCTAACTCTTGACAAAGTTTCCACATTTTTGAGTGTTATTCTTTTCTGTTTTAGACGAAGCTGTAACTCGTATAAAGAATGATACAGGTTTAGGTATACTTATACAATTTTTATAGATAATAATCTCATTTATAGTCAGCACATTGGGGGGGGGGGTGCGCGAAAAGTTTTCTCTTTCCTGAGGGTTGCAGACATGGCAGCCTTCGGAGGAGTACCACCCTCCATGTTATATAATTTAATGATGACTAGACCTACAATCATATTCAAAACGTACTGTCGGTAGTTAAGAGCATTTATTTGCAAATTTTTTAAATTCATAATCATTTATTTGATCCGTTTTCATGAAAAATGGTCTAAATCATACACGTTATCTCTTTAAAACAGCCCGCCCCAATGGATAATCACTCAGGATCACCTTTCAAAAACATTTGGGACTTTGCGGACTGATCACAGGAGAGGAACCATTATCAACCCGTTTATTTTTGCTTATACCCTATAGGAGGGTCTAGCACACTTAAACAGTAAGCTGTCTCTCAAGGTGAGACATATCACATTAAACAGTTAGGCATCAATATTAGTTAATAATTCAGCTCGTTCTGTTCGGTTGTCAGCTACTCCGAGTATATAAATAGCCTATTTTGTCCCCTAATGGAGTCGACGAAGCCAGCTGGGCATTGTTGGTGAGCGTTGTGGTCCGCGGCGTCACAAACAATCCAGGCTTGTCGGAAGCAATCTCGCTCAGGTCTACCTCGCTCATTTGTGTGCGCTCGCCTGCTTATTTCTTCATTACTGTGCTAGTCCTGGTCTTTATTAATGAAGGGACATCTGTTTCATTAAAGCAGGAAGATGCCTGCGAGGGAGACGGAAGGTGGGGGGGCGCTGGGGGTGAAAACAGAGGGGAAAACACAAGGAGAAATGAAAAAAAAAGATGTGAAGATGAGATGCATACTTATAGTGGGACTACTTAGTCAGTTTATTAAGAAATGTCGGCGTAGGAGTGATTGGATGCGAGGACTAATCCTACTCTCCTCCACATTGTTCCGGCCAATTCTGTTCTGTGGCTTTTGGGGATTTCCAGTATTTGACCAATCACAGTTCAAAAAGGTTGGCTTGACAGACGGTGACTAATTGAAGGGGGGGGGGGGGGGGGGGGCTTTATTGATGAGAAATCATTTTGGAATATTAATAAACAACTTCACTGGTATGTTAGAATGCAAATAAACTGTGAGTAATGGCATCTGCTCTTGTAAGGGCCACTATTTAAGTAAATTATGCATATACGGCATTATTTTACACATCAACAGATACTATGTACACCATTATCCTGGTTTAAAAGTTTTAGAGAGTCAATCATTCCTCAATGTGCAAACAGTTCATCATTTTTAGCTGCAGCTATTTTGAGAGTAGAGAGGAGAAAGTAACCATGGAAACCCGTTTGTATGGAAATAACTGGTCAGAAGAGGCATGCTGCACATGCGGCTGCTTAGGAATTCTCGGGACTGCCTAAAACAGTTTTGGCTTCAACGGTAGACTTGTTGGTATAGCAAAATTTAGGCAAGGCACTACGTGTTACTGTATGCTAATGCTTATTTGCCGTTTTAACCAAAGTGAAGATGAAAACAAGCAAGGTGGGTTTGTATATGTTTTAGCTTTATTTGATGTATTTTTATTTGCAGTTGATGAATAGTGTTTTTAAAAAGCGAGTAAATCCTCAAAATCCTTCAGAAAATGCCTCTTATTTCCATATATGCAAATGCAATGCGGACACTACAAATTCTGTTCTATACAAACATCAAGAAACATTGATGACTGTCTAGTTCCTTTACAGGGAGTAAAACAAATAATAATACACTTATACAAGACACGTTTCTTTGTTTTTGTTTGTGTTTGAGCATGAGTAAATGCATTCGGTCTTTGGTTTACGGCTGGGTTCGGTCCTGCTGACGGCAATGTTACCCAAGGATTTACTATGTTTTTATTATTGTGTTGTTTGTTTTGTTTTTTCAAATTTCACCTTTTTTCTTTTTGTTTAGGATGTCACATTTGCTTGTTTTTTTTGCTCATGACATGCTTATGATATGATTCCGTTTTTTGTTTTTTTTAGCTTCATAACTGTTCAGGAATCATGAACTTTTTAAAATGAATTTGAATGGGATTTGGCAGTTGATTTTTTTTTGTCACTCATGTTTTGTTTTTTTTTCATTTAGTTTTTTGTTCAGAGTTTTTTTTTTTTTTTTTTTTTACACTTCCCTACCCCCAGATTTGATACCGGTTCTGTGTTTGGTGATCATTTTCAAATTTGTACATACAAATGTGCAACAGACAATGAATATAACATAGGAGTAATCATCATCACAGCAAATAATTGCAGAAAAAAAAACACTTAAGTTCATAAACCAAGTACATTAGTAAATGAGTTTGCATTCTTGTGCTATACTTTGCAGGCTTTTTGTGCAGCATTTGGCATCTGGAAATTGCATATTTTATAAACTTGGGACACCCTGTATAACCCCTTTTATATCTTACGTTTCACCAACTTGCCACCTGTGGACTGATTAACAACCCAGAATAAAGTAATGATGACAAAACGATTAGACGTTTAGACAGACGCAGTGCAAGGGTAAGTGTCAAGTATCACAAGGTAGGGGAACAATGGTGGGCCAAGGTCACACAGAGCCATGTTAAGGAAGACGAGGTCCCTGCGGGGGGGGGCAGGCTATAACTGACAGCCGTAATTGGGCTAATTAGAGAAACAAAACCATCAGCACCGTGGGTAATGACCTGACCAGGCCAGATGGGGTGATGAATGGAGTGAGAGCAAAGCAGGTAGGCAAATTAATTAGAAAGCAGGAGAGACGCAGCGATGATGGATAGCTCGGATGGATGGAGAGGAAAGTGTTAGGGGCGGGGCATGTTTGAGCTTCCACTTGACACTTACGCTGGTGTGATCTGATTAGAATGCCTCCATTCATTTAGAATCTCATAAAACAAGAAGTTGCTCTATAATACAGTTTGGAGCTGACTTGATCACTTCTGTAGTAAAACGTGGAGAATTGAATGAATGGACTAAAGTGATGTTTTCACATATGGTCATGTTCATTGGTTTGCTAAGGTAGCACAATTCAGTCAAGAAATCACAACACGTCATGACAGAAAATCTCGCTTAGATTTTGCGTGAAGAAGAAACACAAATGGGCACACGTCCTTCATAGATTTGAGGAATATGAGCCCCATCCTTCGTGTAGTTATTTGTTGTAGATGTTTATCACTGTGCTTTTCTGTTTTTTCTCGCATCCAAAAACACGCACATTATGTTGTTTGAGGACTCTAAATTGTTCGCATGTGTGGTTCTGTTGAATTTTCTGTGTCGGCTGTTCATCACTATGGTACAAAGACTGCCTTAGGGGTTCATTTTTTGGATCAGTGATTTATGAAAGCATTTAATAGACTGAATTGACAGGCTGGCACAGTTGCTGTTCCTACTGATCACTTTTGAACAAACCTTACGGACTCAAATGTGCTGTTTGTCAACATCGCGCCTGTGGTTCTGACATCACTTAATCTCATAGACAAAATATTAGAGATTGTGTTATGTGTATCTTTTCTGGTCTTAATTATTTTTCACAAAGCAAAACATGTCTTTCTTTACAAATGATTATTTCTTAATACAAAAAGACTCAATGGATGCTAACGCGTAAATGCTGAAAAAAACAGAAGCTGCATGCATTTTGTTGAACTAAGTAACTACAGTGGTACCTCGGTACTCGACCATAATCCGTTCCGAGGTGGTGGTTGAGCACCGATTTGTTCGAACACCGAAACAATTTTTCCCATAAGAAATAATGGAAACTATTTTAATCCGTTTTTACCATTAAGAAAAATACCTAAAATATTATAAGAACATGTATCTAAACAACAATGAGGACGTAAATGTGCACAAGCGGTACATGATAAAGATATATAAAGCATTATTAAGCATTTTGTATAATTTACTTACGTTTTGGAGAGTGGCTGATGGCATACGGGAATGGATGCGGCGAGGACGGGAGGGAGGGTTAATCCTTGGAAGGGGAATCCCCTTTCATTGCCTTTGCTTACTAATTGCTGTCACTCCCATTGCAACATCAGCTTTCTTTAACACTTCCTTATGCTTCAAGATAGTGGAAATGGTTGACTTTGCCATTTCGTACTTCGATGCGAGGTCGGACACCCGTAGACCACTTTCATATTCTGCTATTATTTCTTTCTTCCGTTCGATAGTGGTCCTCACTGTTTTTCTCTTTGCCTTCCCCTTATCACTATCTCTCTTAGGACCCATCATTAAGGGCTAGCGCAACAGAAAAAAGTTGAAAATTGGGAAGAAATACGTACTCAAACAAACTGCGTAAGCCTTACTCCGTTGGCGGTCTGAGTTGAACTGGCGCTTGAACTGGCCGAAAAGAGCCGAGGAGCGCGTTCGGGTCGGCCGAAAAGAGCCGAGGAGCGCGTTCGGCTCGGCTCGGCTCGGCTCGGCTAGGCTAGGCTCGGCTAGGCTCGGCTAGTCGAGCACCGAAAATCTGATCGACGTCCGATGCATTACCTACTTGATTTTTTTGGTCGAGCACCGATTTCGTCGAGTAAAGAGGCGTTCAAAGACCGAGGTACCACTGTACTAACTAAAAAGAAAGATCTCAGCCGCTGCTCAAAAATAAGCCTGTAACAAAAGTGACTCTTATATTTATGTTTGCATGTTCGAACTAAAATTTTTGCTGTAATCTGCTCACTAAAAATAAACCATCTTTAAAACTGTAACATTTATATCAGGCTTTGCGATCAAATGGCGACCAATTCCAGATGAACCGTAATCTAAGCATAAGCAATATGGAAAATGGATCAATAGGAGGAATATTGAACAACATGCAATAATATTCACAAGAAGCATGTCTGGGCCTTCAGCTAGTGGTGGAACAGTTGCTCTCTTTCTGGGTTTTACCCCATCTGACCTTTAGTAATCTGCAAGCTTTTCCCCTCCTTTGTTTTCCCAACCTTTGATGTGCTGAAGGGCTAAAAGCAACACAAAAGACGTTTAGCGTGGAATCTGGGCTAAATCCACAATGTCTTCACTCGGGAAGTTGAGACAGATTATGTTGGGGATTTGAAGTAATGTTGCATTCCCATTTTTCTCCCCGTTGAAATGTGTATAATTTGGCACACAACTAAGATGTTATGAACAGAAAAGCGTGCATTTTTAACACAGAAATGGAAGGTAAATGCAGTGCACACTGTGAAGACAGGAGAAAGCTTTGGATGCAAGCTTAGTACATTTGGAGAATTGGGACTTTGAGCCTGAACATTTCCAAGTTGCCATGGGCACCAAGCTGGAGGAAACCACAGACAGTCGCGTTTGTGAACTTCAATGAAAAGGCCATGTGATGAACGAAAGGATCATAAAAGGGTTAACGTTTTTGTCTTTAGATTTAGTCGTACTTAAGAACACATTTTCTCTCAACATATTGTTTCTTGGTATCAAGACATGCTTAGTTACAGCTGCTCTTCTTCAGTGTCGTAAACAATAGCACACAGCAAAATCCAATGGGGATGAGAACTTTTTATAGTCACTGTGTTTGTGCCTGTGTGAGAGAGCGTGTGTGTTCTACAATAGGTCTGTCAGCAACGTTTATTTCAATAGTAGATTCATCTGCAATTTTTTTTAGGTGTCCACTCATAGTGATTATTTTACATTTTTTTGCTTAAAAAAATCTACAGCTCTAATATACATTCCAAGTAACCACATGGGCCCCTTACTTCACCTTAAAGAACATATAGTATATTTGAATACACACAACTTATTTATTGCACAAAAAAAAAAATCCAAATTAAATCATTTAAAGTGAACTCTATCTTTAAAGAGCGCCAATGCTACTTTTTAGCTTGTTGAATTACCATGAATAGATAGGATAACCATGAATACTGAACTTGGACTGTAGAACATTCACAATTTTTGCAAAAATAAATAAATAAAAAAAATATTGACATGCTCTACCGTAACAGCCATTTTTGGCCTTTCTTCATGAGAAACTCATCCACTTGCCTTTGATTGACGGTGTTAAAACAAGGAAAATACAAACTTGTTATATTTTCATGTAGCGCATGTAGCATAATTGTATGACCGCTTATGTTTTCCCAGGTTTTTAAATGTTTCAGTCTCAAAATTAGTCTTAATTTTCGTCTTAATGTTTTAGTCTCGCTCTTCTCTCAGTTTCAATGCTCTGCTGCTGCTGCTGCTGTTGCGGTTACGGCAGTGGCGGTCCGTGACTTTCACACGTACGCCTTCTGTGACGTCAAACTCTCAAATAAATACCCCTCATGCGCACGCTTTACTGGGATACACAGGCTATTTTCCGGAGCTTTAAGCGAATGCCCTAGCGCCTCATGGAGCAGGCAGATTACATACAGCCTAGCGACACAAGTTAGCTGAATTCTAATTGGCTAAAACCTCCAACTCCAAACTACAACACTAGAAGGAGCGTAACTAAATGGATATAATATGACACGAAAAGAACAGAATATGGAGGATAATTTTATGAATATAAAAATATATAATTATATATATTTAGTAAAACCGAATTTAAAATGAAATTGACTTTCATTATAGCTATTATAATTATTGTAGTGTATTGTAGTTATGATAATGATCTTTTAACAATGGACTTCCTTCTCCAAGCGCGTTTGATTCTTTTTCTGGCCTGAGACGAGAAAGGGAAAACACTTTCCCTCCCAAATCTTTTCCTGTAGAACTTCCCAATGCAAGAAAAAAAAAAAAAAAAAGCACTAGGACTGCAATAACCAAAGAAGGCGTATCATAAATAAAAAATACAATAAGCGACCAATCGACCAACACCATTGACTAAGTTACATAAACGACGTTGTTAATGTCAACTATTTTTGACAGCCCTTTTCTACTCGTTTTGTAGCTTGCAGTTTGTGTTGTAATGTTAACTAACACTTGCAGCTGGATGACAGTGCGGTTTGTGTGGCATTTAATGCTCAAGTTTTGAAGCATGTGTACAAGAGGGGAGAAAAAAATAGAGAACATAAAATTTTTTTAACATATTGCTGGTTTTTGGCAGAATTCTTATTACCAAACGTATATTTGTTTAACATCTTTTTACAACAATGCATCATGCATGTTAATAAGCGTTAAAATTCTCCAAACTTCTTTTCTCTCAGTGACTTAGGAAAATAAATAAAATGATTTGAAAACCATATTCTCTAAAATAAGGAAAACATTTACAAAGATAATTTGTAAAGTGATGTGAAAGCGCAAACAATAAAACTATAAAACGGGAAAGATTTTAAGTTGCATTTGCGTGCACTTTCTAATTCCACCAGCAGAGGGCATTGTTTTGCTGCGTTATAAGAGGCTTCAAGGCATAACGTTCCAATACCGAAAAAGATGATGCATCATGTTGGAATAGCGGGGAGATGGAAAAAGCTTTAAATATTAATTTTTCAGTTTTGCAGATGAAGCAAATTGAACACTAATTCCCATTAATCATTTTTGTATTATGTTGAACAACCCAAGGTGGAGCAGGAAAAGGTCCGATTGCTCTCGGTTGCATAATTGTAGAGACATACATACTTTCAAAAAGGTTTTCTTCTTTAAACTGAGACAAAATAACTTTCCCCGGCCATTAAAAGGTCAAATTTCATCATAGTATTACTTCAACATTATGTTGTGAACCTGCCTGTTTACCTTGCTACCTGCCATTACATACTTAGCGGCAAGTAAGTGATCGGTATTCATTCATTCATCGACAGGAGGCCAATCGCTGTTGTCGTTAATCCCAAAGGTGTCTGATGGTCTTGAGGTCAGCGATCAATGTCACTTTATCACTTGGTTTATTAGTGCTGCTGGCTTTTGACATGACAGTCCTTCAAGTTTCCATTTGGATTCAACTCAGGTGTCAGTCTATGGAGTTACATGGGGTATGATGAGCCGTATTGGGAATTACAAAACAACATTAACCTTTTTTTTTTTTTTTTTTAATCGCAACAACGTAATCCATCTCCAATGAGGTATTAAGTGCAGTTACATTCTTTCACAGTGGTAATCTGACATGTCCATTTCTGGACATGTCCACTAAACAGCTGGCAACATTAATACTAATAATATTATAATCAGCCCTATTGTTACGAAAATGTGGTTGTGTCTGCTTAGTTTTGGGCTTACGTGGAAGTTGTTCCATTGAGGACATCCTCTCACTTAAAATGACAGATCTTCATCCATCTTTATGTTGCGTTCACACCACATGCAAATTGATGTGTATATTGTCAGTGTGTAAGTAGTTGCAAATTTGTGGCGGGAGACACAAATGATGTCGCACACACAAAAATGTACTGCTTCACATACGTTGTACTGGATTGGTTGAGTAGAAAAATGGAGGATAACACCATCATTGATTTTGGTTTGATTTGATTTAATGGCCAAAAGGTGTTGTGTATACGCACCTGACAAATACCAACTCTTGTATTTGCGCAATGTGACATTTCACTTTGACAATGCTGCAAAACTGCCAAAACATGGGAGGAGTAACACAGTGTGGGGAATGCATAATGTAACAATAAGACTGTATTGGAACAATTTGCAAATTCAAAATTCAGATTAGCATGCTCACAGCATTTTCAGAAATAGCCAGCTCACCAAAAATTAAATTGTGCACCTGATAAGTTGGCAGGCACTTGCCATACCCCCATATTTGTATTCAAACTTGCGTGTGTCAGAAAGCTTCCAGGACTGTTTTTACAAAAGATATAGTTCAAACCCAAACAAATATTTTTTCCTTTGGAGTAATTGCCGCACAGTACTGCACATACAGTATATAAGTGTGACCTCACCTCTCTGCAGCCATGGATCTTATTTCTCCCCTCACACTTTTAAATATCTCCCCTCTCATCAAGCAGTGAGCAATGTGAGCGATGATGAGACAGATGAGATCAGACTTGCTAGGGAGAGTCATGACCGATGATGAGCAATGGATCTTCGAGTACAGCCCAGAGACCAAACCTTCAGTGGAAGGGTCTGACGTTGCCAAGGCTCAAGAAACAAATTAAGGCAAAGTCAGGTTGATCACATTTTTGGACGTGAGGGGCGTCATCCGCTGTGAGTTCTTGTCGTATTCAACAAGCATCCTTACAAAGGCATTCGGCAGCAGCTGCTCCGTTCCATGCGCGGCGTTAGGCAAACATTTGGACAGGACAACTTGGACTTCTTTCCTTGAGGCAAACCTAAGCTAACCATTAAACTAAGTCCAGTTTAAGTCTCTTGGAAAATCCCGACTGGGATGGAAGCAGATCTTTACAAACATGTCATCCGGCACGATAAAACAAACATTTACTTACCCATTGACGCGTCGTAGTTAGCTTGCCCTGAAGGATTCTTTTACTAGTCATCTATTCACCAACAGTAGACGCAGTAAGCCGACTAACTAGCTCATATGTAAATCGCGGCATGTCACACAGGCAAGCGCGTATTTGCCGAGCTTGGCTGAAAAATTGGGAGATTAGTTTTCTGACGTTAGGGGGGGATTGCTAGGAGACTGGCATTAATTCAGGAGATTTTGGGGAGATATGACCGATCGTGTAACAAGCAGGAAAGGTAGGTCGCAAATTGGAATTCTCCAACAGAAATCAGCCCAGAATCTCCCATTAATAAACATGAGTTCTCTGATTAATACCGGCGGAATCCATGAGAGATACCCACAACCTGTATGTTGCACGTACACCAAATAAAGACATCGCATTACATCAAACACGCAGAGTAATCTGTGTGTGTGCTAATGCTTGCTAGCTTCCAGGGACCACTGCCCCTAAGACGAGTGTGAACACATTTTCACAAATAAAAACAAGGTTGTTGAAATCTGCAATTAATTCTCCCCATTATCTGTTCGTAACAAACCTACTGTAAGTGCTGGGGCAGTTTTGAGAAGAAAAACAAATTGCCCAAAAATAAATACATAAATAAAAGTAGTACATTAAAAATAGTTGTGACCAGTCGACTAAGAACGGCAGCCCTAGCCATAGCAAGTAGCGTACGATGGCCCATTTCTCAGCACATACACACATAGCAAAACACACGCATGTACGTACATCCCAGGAGTAGCGTTTCTCCAGCAAAAATGGGAAATCCGAGAAAATACATTTTCCTACTTAACCTCATGTCAAGCAGCTACATAAATCTGGCCACTGTCACAATGAGGCTTTTAGAGCAAAACTTGTTGGCTCAAAATACTAATGAGGCTTGCTCATTTGAACAAGCAATCACATCCTTGTTGTTCTACACAATCACAAAAACAACACAAAATACACGCGAACACACACACACACTCATAAGGCATGTGCCTAGCTATTAAAAAGGCAATTAGTTGGAGCTCTTTCAGGGAGGAGACCATGGGAGTTGTATGTTGGGAAAAAAAAGATGGAAGGAAATCAGGTCCTTGGTATGTTTCCATTTGCAAATGAGTGTTGTGAGCACAGTAGATGTGTGTACAGCACATCTGAATCATAGTTAGAAGCTTCAGGGTTTGGATCTGGAGTTTGTATGTTTCCCCTGTGCTTGTTTGTTCTTTCTCCATCTACTCTGGCTTCCTCCCACCTTCAAAAGACATGCATGTAAGGAAGGTTCCGAGAAGACTACGTTTCCCACAGGTGGAAACGTCTGCACGCATACATGTAATTGAGAGTCCAGTTTTCCATCTCTTACTCAAAAAGTCAGCCGAGTTAGACCCATAAGCACTGTAGAGGACATGTTCTATAGAAACTGGATGATTCGCATATAAAACATGCGAGCCAGATGGAAAGATTACAATGTTGACTTTGAACATGGTTAATCATGCTTGGGTGGTGTCGAGAGGATAGTGATTAGGAGGCATGAACTCGTGTGTATAAACCTAGGCCAGGGATTGTTTATCTTAAAAAAACAACAAGTGGTGCATTGGTAGCAGTGATTATATTACAGATTTTATCCAGTGAGGCCCTTGTGCGCACATCTTGTGGTTGGCTGCTCGCAGAAAACAGGCAGGTCACACTTCCCGGTTGCATTTGGATTATTATGTGTTATTAAGGGTTATTATTATCATCTCTCTAACATGTATTCTGTTGATCAGCATGACAGACTCTTTGAAGTATCGCAAGAATAGAGACTGCGGTCATCAAAACATGTAAATACAAGCAAATGATGTAATTGAAGCCAGTAGTCCCCTGAGGGTTGAACGCTGGCGAGTGTCCAGTAAGGTAGTGGCTCTGTGATCTCCTCCAAGGTTCGTTCAAGGTCGCCGGAGGTCAACACAAAGTCGCTAGAAATGGCCAGATGTTTCTCTTGTCTCAAGGAAGTCGTCAACACGTTTTGTTGTTCCTCAAAAAACTGCCCCGTCTCGTAATAACCCGATTCCTTGATGGGAATCAATCACCCTAAACGGTCGTGTCTGGAAGCTAGCTAGCATTAGCGTGCACAACTCCCATTTATTAACTGGTAATTCTGAGCACTCGTAACTAGAACACCTAAACATATTTGGCACCTTGAACAAACCCTGGAGGAGATCAAAAAAGCTGCTACCTTTGGGGACGCTTGCCACTGTTTTCACTTTTTGCCTGTGTTGTGAAATTACCAGTGAGAGTATATAAAGATGATTATTTTAATATAGTTTTATTCTTTGAAAAGGAAAAGTTGTGTTATTGTGAAAAAAAAAAAAGTTCAGTGGCATTAAGATATTTTTTTACGTATTATGAAAATATTTGTTGCTATTTGGGAGGAGTATTACTAATTGAATAAAACAATGTATTCACCTAACCAATGTGATAAACATCATTAAAATACTTATGTCGGCCAACAGATCAGCGGGTCTCAAAATGGTTTGTTTAGGAAAATAATGAAGGTAATATATTAGGGCTGCAACTAATTATAACAATTGGATGAAACAAACAGGAAAATCACTGTTTTCCAAACAAAAAGCAGATGTTTGTAAATGCTTCCTTTTGATTCAGCGCAATGATAACGTGCCCGTTTTGGTGAACGTCTAAATAAATCAAATTTGGATTTTTGCAATTTTTGGCCTCGAAAGTTATCAATTTGATTATCAGTTACTTGTTGATTTATGATTTCTCCTCTACAATGTGTTTTTCTGACCCTTTTCCACATCATGCAACACATAGTTTGATGAATCGCGTGCATGAACCCTTTTCTTTGCTTGTAGGTCATCTGGTAGTACAGTTGGACATTATGTCAGATGATACATGGCTCCGCTCTTGTGTGCGCGAGCATCATCGCTAGGAGCGCATCGGACGAGATGGGGACAGTGATTCATTTAGCACTTGTGGGGCGTCAAGACTACATTCCCTCATCTTCATTACACCGTACGAGCATATTATATCACTCACGGGTGACATATCAAGACGGCTGGCTTTCGCACACACACAAACGCACGCTCCTGATCCTTCTGCTGACTCGTTTGCTAGTCACAGCAAAGTGTGACACATCCCTTACTTTTTTATCTTTTTTTCAGCGTCTTATCATCTTGTTTCCAGGTTGTCAATTTGTGCCCATTTCTTGCTAGATTTCTTTTTTTATCTGTCATAAAATGCAGTTTTGGTGCGCAAGGGAATTCAAATTTGGTCTGAATTGATTCGCTAACATTGATTATTTTTTTCTTCCTCATGGGGAAAGGTACCCCCCCTCCAGCCCAGATGGCGATGGATGTGAATGTCTTTTATTCAACAGTTGACTTGTAATTGTCCAGTTAACTTCTTACAGTGAAAGCAAACAAAAGAAAACAGCATGATATATTTGGTTACATTGCTCTAGTATGTTCCTGCATGTAATTTATTCTTTGTGCCTCAGTCACTCGACATTGGAAATTTATATGGAATAATTCATGAACTGCCACAACTATGTCAATTGTTCATGTTGACATTTTGTTTGCTCTAACAAATTAGCCTATAGCAGAAAAAATTAAGGTAGCATATAACACTGTTGTACCCTGAACACATCGTCACCTTAACCCAATCATCCATGATACAATATTGCTGGTTATTATATTTGTTTTGTCAGTAAATGTCATAGTTTATAGTTGCCATAGTTTGGTATTCCAAACCGTTTAGAGGTGATAAAATGGAGTGTTGATTGTGTTATGTTTTCTGTTGTAGTGTGGCTAAGATAATCCCTCAAGAAAATAAGCTGTTAGCTGGCGAGTCATTTAAATACTATGGGATGGTCCCACATACTGTATCTGCCAAAAACGAGGCTACAAATGGGCCGCTGTGCAGAAACAATGACAATACCCATGTAGAATGTAGGCTAATGATCTCCGTGGCTCCTCCACGAGAAAGGATTCAATTATTCAGAACAAAAATAGTCTATTAAAACATAATTAGAACAAAATAACTTTTGCAAACTCATTTGCCTCGCCCAGCCTCATTTGAAGAAAAAAAAAAAAAATCTGTCTCACTTGCTGGACTCTTTCCAAGAGCAGCAGCAACAGCACAATGGCAGCTTGCCTTACGCTGGCCGAGTGTCTGCATGTGTGTTTACACTGTCGAAAATTCTCAAGGAGTTTTTGTTCAAAAAGTTGCTTGGCTTTAATAATTAATTCTGTGATATGTGGGCGACTTCTTCGCCTTCTTTTGTGAATCACTTTTTGGATTTTGCCAAGAAAGTTTGCACTGCAGTCAAAGTGTTAGTCCAGAGTGTAGCTAGTCATTTGACTATGGTGGACACATCACAATTTTCAACCTATTTTTAAAACCTGAGATACCTTGAGTACACGTATTGATTTTCCCACTTTCACTGACAACATGCCTAATCAGTTCTTTGCTGTCTTTGATTGCAAGAATGTGGAAAGAGCCCAAATTTAGTCCAATTTTTGGCATGTGTTGCACCGTCATGGAAAAAGCTGCCACTTATGATCACAATATGCAGTTATTTAACATGAAGAAACATGTGCCTAATTACCAAACGTTGTTTCTCGCGTGTTGTTCCATCTAACTGCAAACATACTTGTTTGTGATCACGGGGCAGCTCCGTGTTTAGTGTTTGTGACAGCAGCTGCAGTGGTAGTCACACCATGTTGTATAATGCGTTCGGTGCGCATTTGCTCTTTACAATTTCTCCTCGCAAAAGTGTTTACGACAGTAATACACAAAAATAAATGCCACAACATGCGCCTAATGCTACAGCACACTAATGGCTCTTTTACACTCGTGAGAGTTTATCCATTGATGCTATTTATAGAGTCTTGTCATGCTGGCAATGAATCTGTGCAGAGCGTAACTATATAAAATACTAATCACTAATGCTTGCATAGTTGACTCGACAAGCTGCCTCTCGCTACTTGCACCTCCCCTATTGCACCTTCTGTGCGTCACGGATTTTAATTTTTTTCTTTGAAAAAAAAATGTGATTTTGTAGAGAGACGTGCTGTGACGGTTTCCTGCATGCCACGGGCACTCCTCAGATGTCGAAGTATTGCAGTACAATTATTACTTCGGAACATATTTACTTCAATCTTAAATGATTAAACTTTATGCAGTAACTTTATTTAATTGTTAATCCCTCCCCATCCCTTTGGCGTCACGGAGAGCCGCTGTTATATTAGCGGTGCCCGATGCAGCGCTGCTCTTTCCTCCTCTTCCTTCACGTCAACCTAAAAGTGTGTATAAGTTTCATCTCATCTCATGTTTGGTCAGCTACTGGCTTCACTTTAATTAGACTTCCGTGCGCCGCTAATATAACGCGTCTCTCCGTGATTTTACATCCAAAGGGATGGGAAGGGGCAACAGTACAGTTACTGTATAGTAGTTACTCTATACGGTTTAATAATTTAAGATTTAAGTAAATATGTGTGCTGTAGTAATATTTGTATTAAATATGTAAAGTATGAATACTTTTCACATCAAAAAAAGTCAGGTACCCACATACACATGGCGGGGGTGGCGGTTCATGGTTTTTCACTTATCGCAGGAGGCATTCCGGTCCTCATTAACCATGAAAAAGGAGGGATTACTGTATTTATTCATCGATGTATTTATTTGTACTCATGTGGCACACTTGACTTAATGCACAGAATATTCAATACTTTGTTGAAAAGTAAAATGGATTGTGGTCACTACAAAAAAAATAAATAAGAGCTGTAATTTTAATACTTTTGCTCATGTTTATCACATGGGCCATGTCTACTCCCCATATAACAAGGTTGTCACCAATACCATGCAGGGAACTCGCTTATGCCATAGCAATAATTGTCGGCGACTGATGGACTAATGAAATGATCAAATGATTATGACGATCCCTGAGTCAATAATTTCTTGGTAGAGGTAACAGTCAAGGGACGGGCCATCCAGTCATGGAATCATCCGTGGTGTCTTGTCTTATTGTTATTCTTTGTGTTTCGGGCCAAGTGGTAATTTACTCACACAGTAGCTCGGCTCTGGAAGTACAAATATAACAAGATTAAACGGACTTACTTTCTTCACTTGTTTTGATGCTGGCTATTCATTGGATTCCTGCTTTTATCCTCATTCTCTGGTTTACTAATTATTTTTCTTTTTCATCTTTAGTTACTTTGAGCTTTCTCACTCTTTCGTCCTCCATCTGACCACGTACCCTGCATGCCCTTCTGCTTTTTTGTATTATTTAAGCATTTTGAGCTTCTAGTTTTTTTTTTTTCTGTTGTCCTTCACATTCTCTTGTCGTTCCTCACCTCCTACTAATACTTCACCATACACTTGTTCATTTTTCTTCTCGCCATCTTCCCACTCTCTCTGGGAAAAATGTCCAGGAGACATTTGCCCAAGCTGGTGGTCAGTGATTTTTTTTTTTTTTTTTTTTTTGCCCCGCCACCATTGCAGCCGTGCACCTGTTAGGCTTTGTGCATCCAAGTCCCCCGCCATATCTCTTTCCTGAGAAGCCTCTTAAAGATTTCCTGCTCTCAGGGTGACTGGCGCAGTGACTTGCCAGCCCACTTCCTTCACTTTTGAATCAGGTGATTCCAAAGCCCTGGGCAAAATTCTTCGCACGCAGCGACTCCGACCACCTTTTTCTTTCTCTTTACAATTAAAACAATAAAAACATTTCTCTGGTGTCATCTAGGACTTTAATCGTACCTTCTACAACAGGAGTGCCCTACGTTTTTTAACCCAAGATCTCTTTTGCAAACGCCCAAACTCCGGAGATTAACCAGTTCAGTGACAACATCGCAAACCCACACATTTTCTCCAACATGCAGCCACTAACTTCACAGGACTTGATATCACACCGCTCTTTGCTGCTCTCACACGTGCATGCACGCCATGATGAGCAATAGCCATAACTGACCCCAACATGAAAGAAAGAGAAATATAAAGGACAGGTAGATCTCAGAGTTTGTGAAAGAAAAATCACTGCCTACCATCGTGGGACACCTGACATGGGGAGGTGGAGAGCACTTTGGCACTACATAAAGCCATTTGTTTCTATTGATAGATCTTTTTGTACTGTTTTGACATATCTCTTCCTATTCCCTTTCACTGCTATTGCCATTGTAGCATTGCAGACCAGAACAAACATACTTTGAATTGTGGCTGCACAATTAATCGAGTTTTAATCGCAAACACGATATTGGCTGCCACGATTAATTAAGCTGAGCCACGGCCATATTAACAATAAAAAAGTCAAGCGCATTTTTGATTATAAGTCAACTCAAGCACTACCACCAGGGGGCAAAGTTTCACACATGCCCAGTGTGAAAAGTTTTTGTTATTAATTATTATTCACTTTATTTGTTTTAGTTTATTTTTAATCAAGCTTTGTAGCCTTGTTTATATAGTGCTTGTTTAAAAAAGGGCAATACGTAGACATATTTGACCAAACACTATGAATAATCGTGTTTTCAACATTGACCAAAATGATCGTGATTATTAGTTTGGCCATAATTGTGCAGCCCTACTTTGAATGATAATAAACAAAATATATATCAGTGGTGGAGATAAACTCCGTGCTCCAATGTAATGATTTTTTATTTTTCACATTTATGATCAGTCAACACAGGTGGGTATTTTTACAAACTATTGATCAGTCAAAAGTGTTGAAAAGGCTTGCTTACTTGGCAGTGCATTGTTAATGATTGTTCGTGGCGTTTTTGGGGTCACCTGAAAAAAATGATGCTTTTGGAGGTGCAAGGATTCTGCTCACCAGCTGCAATATAGTCTGTGTTAACAGCTGTGATCTCTAGCTGCAAATGACTGCTGACCACTGTCGACATCCTACATTAGATTAAAGGTGACCTAACTTATTTTTAAAGCTTCTTTTTGGATATGAGACTGACTTCGTTTCCTCAGCCAAGTAGATTGGTTTGATTGTCATTGGCTAAGGCTGTCAATCTACACCAAAATTGAACTTGTGTGTTGGTTGGTTGGCCTGACCTGCACATGCCTCTTTGGTGAGGAATGACCATGAGGTTGACTGATAGTTTTGCAATGTTCAATATTAACTGATTCACTACCATTGATGGCAGTAGAAGTCAAAGATCCATTTATATTGGCAGCGAATATGTTAAAATTCATCGCTGGCATATATAAAAGAATAAAAATATATTATTTGCAGTAAGCAAATCATGCTGACATGAATTCATCTTCCATTTCGCAGAAAAACATTGAACTCATTCACTACCATTGACATAGATGTCAAAAAATCATTTTAACTAGAATGGCAGGGAAGAAGTTAATAAGATGAATGCTCATAACCAGATATTGATGCGGAAAAGATGTATTGCCTTGCCCTACTTTCTAAGGCCGGTGACTTTAGGTGAGATTCTAAGTACACCCTGGAGTGGCCACCATCCAGATCAGAAGATTGTTATCTCAAAAAAAAAATGTAGAAGGAAGCCTAAGATTGTATCCTTTTCAACATTAATAAAGGAAAATAAATATAAATAAACGTTTAACACATGTTAACTTTTAAGCCAAATGTTAACTTTTAAGCCTGTTCCTTATCAGCACCTCACCCCCAGGGGGGTGCCTGCCCCACTATTTAAAGTATAGACAAGCAAGCATTCACTTTTAAATTTACATCAATTGACACATTAGTTTTTCACGAATTTAACATGCTCGTTTATTGTTATTGAAATGTGGGTGGGAGGAAGTTGGAAGTACCTGGAGGACACCCTCACTAGCACAGCCATATTTAGACTCCAAATGTTGTCAAGTGTGAGGCCTACATGCTAAGCCTTAGTCCGCCGTCCTGTCCTCCAACTATTTCAACTTCTTATTTTCTGAAACTTCATGGCGGCCTCTCCTTGTATGTGGTCTCCAGACTGTAGCAGTCTGCCATCAATCCTCCAGCTGTCAGGATCCACTCGGCCCTGGAAGCCGCCGGCATTCGTATGCACTGCATTACATAACCATGAAAAAGAAAAAGTAAAAAAAATAAAATAAAATAAGCGGGAGAATATGAAGGGCGGCGGTGGTAGGTGTGAGATGAGTGAGAGGTCAAGGAAGGGAAGAGAAGATAAAACATAGAACACAAGGTCTTCACACAGCAAGACTGGTGTCATGGGCTTGTCCACTCCAAGTGCTTGTAATTCATTCTGGCACAGTTTGACACCCACACGCTTCACATCATTTACACTCTCTCAATAGATAAATAATGCACATACGTATTCAGTTCAATTCAAACACTTACAATCTTAAAGAGGAGATGTTGCGCTTAAGTGAATTAAGCTGTGAATTTGCGCTCACGTTTCCGACATTTGGTGGGCGTCTGAAAAGTTTTACGCATCACAAAAACTAAAAGGGATAAAAGATATTTGAATGTTTATTTATCAACGGCCCCCATCGAGGGCTGAACTCTTCTTCTTCTGCTCTGAAGTGCTTTTATCCCGGTGTAGAAGAACTCTTTTGCTATACACAATAATTAAAACTTTTCATACACCCCTCATAAAACTTTTAACATTCTTAGTTATTCATAATTGGGAGTTCTGTTGTGCCTTAAGTATGCTACTCAGGACCCTACGTCATTTTTCACCAACAAATGTTAACTTTGACATTTGTTTTTTTTTCCCCTAGCCTGAATATCTTACATTTGTTGGGCTTACATTTGTTGTCGTTTGTTTTTTTTTTCCCCTAGCCTGAATGTCTTACATTTCACCAATGCTAAGTTCAATATGATTGTAGTTAATATTTGTGTGTAAAGCACTGCTGTTTGAAAAAAAAAAAAACAAATGAAAGCAGAGTGATGGCGTAACCGGGTTTTTATACTATATGAGCACCTTTTCTTATACCACTGCACAAATAGTTTTTTGCCCACCATAACCTTGAAACATCTGTATGTCAAGATAGTCGTAAAATGAAGGCCACCTGTAATCGTTCCATGAAATCGACTACTTATGTAATGACGGTGATAAGTGCATGGCAGCTATCTAATCTGCGGTTAGCTGTCTAGAGCCAGAAGCTTCGTCTTTACTCACTTTACTTCATGTCAGAAAGCACCAACAGATGGATTACAAGTGACAAGCTGGCGGCTAACCAGGCTGCAGCTAGCTGGCTAGCGCAAAAAGATAACATGGCAGTCTACATCTTGGCTCAGTGCCCTTTCCTTGTCAAACAGCACAAACAGATGGACTCAAATGCTCAACGCCTGTCACAGAAGATCTAATTTACAGTCCTTTCTTAAAAAAAAAAAAGAAGATACTAGATCTCACCGGCTGAAAAAACTTGGGACAAAACATGACATGCTAACCACTCTTCCATCGAGAAACTCGATACTTACAACATCGAAATAAAATTACAGAAGAAAACAAACATGTAGAAGATGTTTGACCAGGTTTTGGGGAACAATGGAAACATGATTATGCAACCTGGCCAACACATTTGGAGAAAAATCTGACAAGAACAGGCAAAACAAAACAGATAAAAATCTTCGGTTGTCCTGCCATTAATGTTCCAAAATTTTGACTTTAATTGTGACTGCAGCATTAGCACAGGTTGGCCAAAACAGTAGCTATAGCGCGCTCCGACAAATCAGGGTTACATCGCCACGCAAGCAATGTAACACTGACCTAAACTTGAATTTGCATTTGTGTGTTTCCTCTTTTCAGAAAAACAAAAAGCAACATTTCAAATACAAAACGAGAGTCAAAAAGGGTAATGATAATTTGGGCAATGGGGCTGATGATGCCACAGGCTGTTTTTCATCCTAAGGGCCCCTGTTTACTAAGATAAACCAACACATTTGAAAACCATTGTGTGTTATGGCCTTGAGACAGCCGGCACGCTCGCGCTCTCAGCTTTTATTTAATTGTTTGGTGGCAAACAGATGAGGGTGATGTCCAGGATGTCTGCGGGCGTTCACTGACTATTCTAAGCTGAGTTCTTTGGTTTTCTCGAGTCGTTTGTGTTGTTACATTGTCGTTTAGTATAAGAAAGTTGCTACCTCATTTTTCACCGTTAAAACTGGTGGCCATCTTCTTCCTTTGAGTGGGCTTACATATTACTGTCAGGATTTGTGTAGTTGGGAAGTAGGAAGGGAGGGCAGGAGGATTATCAAAATATGGTTGATTTTCCAAAAAACAAAATATATATAAATAATAAAATATATAAAAAAAAAAAATATATATATATATATATATATATATATATATATATATATATATATATATATATATATATATATATATATATATATATATATATATATAGTTTACATATTGTCTGCTTTATTCTTCAGCAATATGGCATGGAATCAGTAGTTTTGAGTTAAGTTTCATCTCATTTAAATGAAAAACATCTGATGAATTTGTGGTTAGTAGATTAACTAAGCATTATTAAATGTAACATCAGGGGTTCATGCTACCATTTCTACTCCACTATATCAGACGTTTCATTAAAAAGTTTATTTGTCATATAAAAAATGATTACATTACAATAAACTTTTCCTTTTTTTTTATCTCTGTGAAGACTGCTAAACTTTTTGGTGCCCAGTGTTTTTTGGCCCTCATTATGATTCTGCACCTCCATGAGGCATTGAATCCTGGCGTGTGATTGATGACAATGCTGTTTTGCTTCCACTGTTTCCCCCCGGTGTGTCGCATACCACATACAGTTTTATGTGTGTGTGGTGTGAAAGTCATTAAAAGTGTTGTGTAATGGAAGGTTTTTAGAAGTCTTCAGGAGCCCTTGTCCATTTGCACTCTTAGTAAGCACCCTTGTGATTTATCCGGGTCTACTTGTGGACACACACACAGCGTCAATATTTGAGATGCGTGTACTTGGGAGAGGACACCTGAGTTTGTAAATTAGTTCCTCTTTTTTTTTTCCAACCGTCTGTTGCTCTCATCACATTTTATCTACGTCTTTGATCACCTTCTTGCCAGTCTGTCATACCCCTCCTGTCCCTTCCATCCTTTGACTCCATTTGTTTACGCCTCTCTTTTCATTGCGCTTGACCTTTTGCTTTGTCTCCATCTGTCGCCTTCTATTATGCACACACACACACACACATAACAGTACAGCTATAGCAGGTTTCTTTTTCGTGATCTGGAATGGAGCTAATATACACAACATCTGTCTCTGTCTAAATTGTTCCATAACTTTCTAGAAAGCTGGATAAACAAATAAAGTTGTTGTCTTTTGTCAAGACAGCGCATGATACTGTATGTTCGTTGCGATGCTTTGTCCAATACAAAATATGAAACCCTAGCATAGTTGCTTTCTTTAGATTTCGAGCTAATTAAGCCATCACACCTAAAGAAGTTGCACGGCGTTGTCACAGTTCCCTCAGGAGATTTCAGTGTGCCACCCTCATGAAGGATTGGGCTCTACTTGTCTTAACGAGCCAAATGAGTCTGAGGAAAGTCTTGCTGTGTGCGCATTAGCAAGCACCGGACGCTCAATAGCCAGTCCAAAGTGCCCGTCTTTCTCTACCTTCTATCGTATAATGGACGCAAACAGCAATGGAGGCAGCCATATCAGTAAGGGAATAATCTGGGGTCACTTGTTGCCCTCCAGCCTGAAACTCCTTTATTTACATTAACTCTGGAGTTAGCTGCCACATCAGTGCTAAACATGCTAAACAACTGGCCAGTTATGTGTTAATAACTATGGAATATGTTGTTTAAAAAAACATTGATGGAATGGTGGTAGTTCAAATTCTTTCAAATGATTTTTAAAATCGTGTCCCTAGCCATGATATTCTGCTTGAAGTCATGCCTTGTTGAAGTCAAAGAGACGCTAACCCCAAATTTCTTGAACTGAAAAAAAGAGACAAACTTAAAGCCATGCTGGCTTTATGTCATACTGAAATGACAACATGTCTTTCGTGAAGCTAGTGCATGATATGCTGCTTGCTGCTATGCCTTGTTAAACTCAGGAAGGAAAAGTATTAAAAATGTTAAAAAAATGTTAAAAAAAATGTTAAAAAAACTAAAAAGACATTACGTGATTACATATTAACGAGACTTTGTAACCAGTACAAACTGCATTGCATCTAAAGCGCTGTCTTATCAGAGTTCATAATTGAACGCTGCAAATACAAATTAAGCGTGCACACTATATACCAAAATGCAAACCTGGATTACCACTTGCACTACAGTATGAAGTTACATTGCGCATACACCTACGAAATCCCATGAGATTTTTCAGACTTTACTGTGTCTCACTCAGTATGGCACTCAAAAAGCCTGTATCATGCAAATTAAACTTTTTCCAGCTTTCAAACTATATTGGCATGGTTATTTCCTTACCAAAAACCCGCCAGTGGTCTTTTGCTCCATTCATGCATCTCTGGGCATTCCTGCTTATTACTGCATGCAAGTGCTTATTACTGCATGCAAGTGCGCTCACTTTGTTTCGTCACTAATTGAGTACGGCCCCCGTATCGCCCATGCAGGCTAAACACACACCCACAATCTCTTAGTAAACACGGCCGCGACAGGCGCACCGTGAGAGGCGGGGCTTAAGGGAGCAGGGCGTCTTACTTCCCGGTTAGAAATACTGCCACCAAAATAACTCAGATATCATAAGAAATTGAATTGCCACTGCGCCAAAGGTGCTTTTTAATCATCTACCTGTACACATACCAAAGCTAACTGTAGAAATCTTAAAACAGGCCGTTTAAGGGTTAAGTGATATTTACTTTATCGTGATGTAAACATTTCAATCGTTTTCAACGTGAGGAAATTGATCTGATGAGTAATTTGGGTAACAAGTTTGTTCACGGATCACGTTAAACTTGGCACTCAAGTTAGCGCTGTCTAATCTTGGTCGGATTGGAATTTGTGCGCTCGTGTGCGAGGGAGGAGAGAGGGAGGGTGGCAGTGAAGAGCCGCGTTTCATAAGGAGGAGGCATGCAGTGGAGTGTGAAGGGAGAACAGGTGGCTTCTGTTTCTGCCATCCAGCTTTATTTGCCATCCTCCCCGCCGCGTCCAGGGAGCCGGTTTGATGTCGGCGCTTTGCGGCTTCGTGCAAACCTCGTGGCCTGCTTGTGTTGCCTAGATCACGTACGCGTGCCACTGTGAGTGTGTGTTCTTTAGTGAGCAGGGTTCCGCTTGGTTTAGAAACAATTAGAACAAGCTGCAGGAGCCCAGAGAGCCCTGGTTCTCCAAATGTCACCCAATTAACAGTCAACGGCAAACACGCGAGCAGCACACTCCCTCTCGCTCTAATTGACGCGCCTCTCTTTGGGAGCCTCTGGCTTCTCCCACACTGGCGGAAACACCTTAACTCATCACGCTCTTGAGAAGACCCTAGAAAAATTCGACTGTATTTTGATCAATATTGCACGCTTACCGTCACTTGGTGGTTCTATTTTAAGTATATCGTATTTTGGCTGATGAGGTTTCACCATATTAGGCGCATGATTATATATCGTCTGTGGTACAATTTCTATTCAATATTTTGTGAAATATGATTATTTTCAGTGGCTATGTTTCTACCCTGGAAGTAAGATACTTGTCTCGCCTCTCGCCGTGTGGTTTTCGCAGCCCGTTCATGATGTGCTCCGAGTTCACCGCTGACAGCTAGCAGAATGCGGGTCTATGTTTAGTAGGCGTGGACCATACGGAGGCGGTACACAATGAGTGACGTAACAAAGCGATGACCCGGTTGTTTTCTCTGATCGAGTAGAACTGGTATTTAGAGTCCCGGCCATCAGGAATACTCAGGAGGGGAAAAACACGTTGAGATGTTTTTGATGACGAAAACGCATTCTAACATGGGCAAAAGCTCCAAAAAGTTTCATTTGCATGATGAGGCCCTTTAAATGCTAACTTGGTTAACACCTCAACATCTCAAAAACAATAGCTTACCTTTTTTTTTTGCTTACTGAAACATTTGATAAAGGTGACCGCACCTGCCACGTTAGTCAGAAGACCTTGTATTTTTTGACATGGTGAAGCAACATGCGGTTCAATGCTCAAGGTAATTTTGAAAATCTTCTTCCATGTAACTGCAAACGATTGAATGTTTGGCATCACCAGGCGGCTTGATTTTTCAGCCGCCTTCTTTGCCAGGAGACCTCGTTCAGGATTCTGACACGATAAAGCAGCGTCACTTTTGTTTTGTTGTCTTTCTCAGGCCAACAACCATCCAGGGCGGGGGTCAGGACAAGGCCTCAGCAGCAGCTGCAGCATCAGCAGCCAGCCCCTAAAGGAGCGAAGGGCGGCGCGGGCCGGGGGTGCGCCGCCCCCTCCGCAGCTCGCCGAGGACCCCGCTAACGTCCCCTGCCACTCGCTAGCTCTTGCTTCCACCAGGGAGGAGAATCGCTGCCACTCCCCTACCGGCACCTCCAACACGGCCCGAAGGTCTTTCATTGCTGTCGCCCAGCCCCACCTTCCCCGCGCGATGCCGTCTTTGACCAGCGGGCAGTCGGAAAGGGTGTTGTCCTCCGAGACGCTCGGAGGAAGCTTGACAAAGGGCAAAGGGGAGCATCAACACCCCAGCCTCATCCCCCGAGCGGTGGGCACCTCCTTCTCCAGCCTCCACAGCCTGGCCAGCAGGGAGAGCGTCTCGTCATTGGGCCTGCCCTCCCCTCCAACCCCTGCCTCCACCTCTTCCTCCTCCTCCTCCTCTTCCTCACCCTTTACGGGGCGCCTGGGGCAACCGCCTCGGGGTCCGCTGTCCCTTCACAGCTATTCCCGTAAAAATGTCTTCCTCCATCACTCCCTGCACACCGCCGACCTGCAGGCGCTCACACAGAGAGACACTTGATCACAAGTGGACATTTTGTTTGCTCTTTTTCACAGTTGCAAAAGAGAACAAAAAAAAACAAAGAATCATTGAAATGCTCCACACGACTCGTGGATGTATCAACACTGACATTTTGTTCACGCGCACTGACACGAACAATGCCAATTTCTTTAATCATGTCACAAAGTCAAAAAGAAAGAAAACACACAGGACAAAAGAAACACCTGACACACACACACTGATACACAGAGGCGCTTGCGGGCGCTCTTCCCATGAAGTCAGAAAAGAAAACAAGAAACGCAGCAGAAAGTTAACCTGACATAGCCGCGTAGTCATGGATCAACCTTCGCTGACATTTTGTCCATCCACGCATAGAATACAAAGGCGCTCACCGGTGGTCTTCTGAAAATGAAAAAATTGCAAAAGAAAACAAGAAACACCATCAAAATTCACCTAAACGCAAGCAAGCAGTAGTCTTGGATGGAAGCGCTTTGACATTTTGTTCATCCACTCACCACACATGTGCATACACACACCATGTGTCAGAGCACCCACATGGTGTCATGTCGGCAGTTTAGGTGCTTACGCCCACCTGCGCACACTACAAAGAGCGTACACACACACACACACACAAACGCACAGTCATCCTTGTAGATGGCCAGCAGGAATCAGGATGAACCTCAAACTGAAATGCTGTTTTGTTATTTTTGAATGCTATTTTTTTATCCTTTAATTTATTTGAACATTTTTGCTGCTGGAGGCAGTGGGGACTGATTGTCACGTGTGCTTTGAAGGATGCCATTGTGTCACGTTGCCAAAATGTACACGTCACTTCCTGCACACCATCATCCTTCCTTCCCTTCTTCCGTCCATCTAATATGTGCACTAAGGTGACTCTTAGGAGGGTCCCTTTACAGGTGAGCATCATAAATCTGTTAACTATGTTTGCTGCTAAATTCTTCAAGAAGGGAAATTAAAGTGTACCTCCGGAGCTGGGAAAGAACAATATACATGGTTCATCTGGAAAAATGGCATCCAATTATATTGTTTTTTACACCGACTTTATTAGAACAAGCGCATAAGCGCCTACTAAACTTTCTGTCGGGGATGCCGGGGCCACAGCCAATTGCTCCTGGAGGCCGAGCTGTGACGTAGAGTTGTTGATAAGCAAGTCTGGATGATATTAGCTGTAGCGGACAGCACCAGCCTGCATGGGATTCCAGAAACCTGTAAACGTGCAATGCAAAGCGTATGGGTGCCCCAATTATTAGGTGTTGGAAAACTTACCAGTTAGACAGCTGATCAGGAGCTGCATACACGGACTTGTTAATAAGCCAGTGATGGTTGTGGGTCATTCAGCCGTCAAAGTTAAGCATTCTAAATCGATTTTATTCGATTATATCCACTATAAGTTGGTGGCAACAAAAGCACTCAATATCAGTCTTTGGCATCTGATCAAAGCAGCAGTCTCCATCGCTGCTGCGCTCTGTCTTCATCCAACAAATCGTTTTTGCCATTTTCATCGCTGGATTCCGAATTGGAGGCCTTTTCCGGCTCAAATAAATATCTCTGTTGGCCAATTTCTTCTTGACTTTTGTCAGAATACTCCATTTGAGCAATGACAACAACCATCTAGCATATCATTCAAATGTCTGACCTTTAAAACTAATTAGGGTGATTTTGGATGAACTGTTTTAGCAAATACAGGACGACACATAGCCATTTATTAGACTTTACAGCATTGCTCTCTTTACCCATGAAGACCCCAATTCTGTGATTTCCGGAGGTACACTTTAAGATATAAGGGGAATGAGAGCTATTTATCCAGCCTACCGTTTGATGCGACAATTTGGAGCTACATATGCTGATAATAGACCATACAGGGGGTTCTTGATTTACTCAAGACCCAACATGAAGGGTAAAGGTGCTACTCACATACTCATGTGATGGAGTTTGTGCAACAGTAAAGGAAAATCGTACCTGTCAAAAGTTTGGAATCACTATTATCACCAAATATTTTACTTAAGCTATTAACTCACAGTTGTGAACTCAAAGACATTTCAGGTCATAGAGCATCATCCACATCATAAAGCTGACTTAAATACCAAGATGGGCAAAACACATGCCTACTTTGAAGGATCCAAATTACTGAACATATACTCCGGTGACAAACGTTTTTTGTTCGTTTACCAAATAATGACATATATATTATTTTGCATAATGGTTGGTTGAGCTACAATTCAGAAAATGTGTACAAAATGGAAGAGATGATTTAGTGGGTGTTTCAAAACTTTTGACAGTTGCCGCACATGATCAGAAGATGCTCATTTACTGCTGTGCTTACTGATTTTTCTTTCATTGTTTTAGGTTTGTGGCTAAAAATGTTTTTGTGAAAATATTCATTTATTTTGATCGTGCTTTACGCTGTCGAGGGTAAATTACAGTGAATCTCAACTTACAAATGAATTTGGGTTATGTCGACAAAAGCACAACCAACACAATAATTACGAAAATTAGGCTGAAAATTTGTCAATCTGGACCATAAACAGACAAAATTAAGGTAAAACGTGAACAAAAATATACATGAAAATGTAGCAAAAATGACAGAGAACTGGCAAAATGATGATTTTACTTCATTCATCCTGCCATCATCTACCGCTTTTCGTTGGAATGGAATAAAACCAGTTGTGGACCAAATTCCATCTGTACTAATCATTTCACTGACTGATTGATTCCCTCAAAAGAAAAGGTTCCTCATCCTACTTTATAATTTACTGCAGTAGTACTCATGTGGAATCAACATGTAAAAACTCAAACAGAAAATTCTAAAGGACCAGAATTTATTTATTTTTATGTTGTAATGTTGCTCCTGTCTAATCAGTGCAGCATGGTGGTATCTTGGTTATATTTGCCTCATAGTTCTGAGGTTCTGGCTTTGAATCCCTTCTTGTCACGGGGGACCCCGAGCCCGAACAGGATACAACCGACAACCGAGGGGTTGGCTTCAAAGAGTTTATTACAACAGAAGGCGCACGTCAGGCGTGGAAAATAAGGGTGTCCAAAAAGGGAACGGGAAAGTACAAACAAAAGTCACAAAGTACGAAATAAGGGAGAGACGAGAACGTCTAGGTGGGATCAGTCCAACAGAGGAGTAAGGCAACGAGGGGGCGGAGGCTACAGGAGAACGACTAGGAACAAAGTAACAACAGAAAACATCAAGCGAGCGAAAATACGACTAGGGAAAAGTACCGACAAAAAGATCGCAAGCGAGAAGGACGCGAGGCAGGAGAGTTCACTGGCGAAGGAATAACCCAGCGTCGCTCTCCTGTAGCGACCAGCCATAAAAAGACCCTGATCGGTGATGGGGAACAGGTGTGCAAGGCTGGTGACCCCGCCCCCTCGTGGCACAATTGAACACTGCCTAGGCACAGAGTAAACAGACACATGACACTTCTGTGTGGAACTTGCTCGTTATCCCCTCGTTATTATACATTACATTATACATGCATCATATACATTATTATATATACATTATTATACTATATATATATATATATATATATATATATATATATATATATATATATATATATATATAATATATATATATATATATATAATATATATATATATATATATATATATATATATATATATATATATATATATATATATATATATATATATATATATATATATATATATATATATATAATATGTGTGTGTGTGTGTGTGTGTGTGTGTGTGTGTGTGTGTGTGTGTGTGTGTGTGAATAAAAAAGAGGTCATGCCCAAATGTTTTTCTCCCACTTAAACCTTAGTATGGATCAATTTCTACATTAAGAGCTCAAGTAAAAGGTTACACAAGTTGTTGCTGCCAGCCATTTTGGCTGGTATTTATTGCTGCTGCGTGGACAAACTCCCTTCTTTACCTCAACCCCTCCTCTGGCTTAAATCAACTCAGCTTTATTTAAATTAAGTGTATGGACTTTCTATGTCTTTGAAGACTCCAGAAGCTACATTTCTAATGGTGGGAATCTTATTTTTATTTTTATGATTGCCTTATTTATGTTAACCACCATAGAAAGCAGATGAACAATCACATGGTAGAGGGGATAATGATAACTATTATGTTGTGATTGTGAATGAATCACAGCTCCCATTCTACTTTAGCTTTGTAAATGTTGCTAATTCAATGTTTGTTTTCATTGTTCATTTTGGCTCTGGAAATCACTGTTTGAACTGTAGATGACCTGTACATGTACACATGATCCTGAGAAGGTGTGAACACACAACTCCGTCCACTGGCCAGTTAGATTAGACATTACTTTTAAAAAACAAAACAAACAAAAAAAAACCAATCATTACCAAATGTAATAGCTAGTATGTACTCGCATTCCTGAAGGCCTTTGCACTTTAGCTCTGTGCGGCCATTTTAAGTCTTCTTTCAAGCCCCTCCCCCCCGAAATAACACCACATAGGCTACAGCACCATTCAAGTCACTGTTGTCAAAATGGTCACACGCTGCAGTGTATTTGTGTTGGTCATCTCACTCAAGGATATATATATTTTTCATGTTCATCATTATGTGGCTTTTCAACCATGCCACATGTTAGGAAAGCAAATTTAGTCCTATTACATTCCACAGCAGTGTGTGACATACTGTAATGACATCAAAATTACATTATTTCTGACATTAATCCCTATGGTTAGCACTATTCCGTTTAGTATGCCTTGCTTATGCCTCTGTTGTAGATCGGCATTGTGCTGCATTCATCCTACAAATGCGTAAATGGACTTTTCAATGGCAAGACAAATGAGCATGTGTTGTTGATCCCACACTTGCTGTGGGACGACATTCGTACAGCCCATCCCACAAATGCATGTTCCTTGCAAACGGAGCATGACTTAAAAGGGAACTAAACGTTCTTTATGGAAGTATAACATAAGTACAAGTATGGACAAAAGTGTGTGACCAGCATGGGATTGCTAAAGTTTCAAATAGAATTTTTTTCTAATGGTATTCCAATGTTTATTGGCAAGAAGCGTGGTTTTAATATGGATTTGCAAACATTTTTGTTGTCTGTTAAGCTGCTCCATTCCAGTAGAGTCTGAATTGCAGGTCTTTTATTTATATACAGTACCTTTAACCAAACATATGTGATACACGTATGTCTGTTTTATATCAATTTTACTGTCTGCACAATGATCAGGTTTAATTAGTTATGTTGTATTCTGTTGCTTGTTTTTGGCACCATCAATATTTTATCACAGGGTTTTTTTTTTTTTGTTCCACTGTCTCTGTTCGTATTAATATTTAAAGCCATTAAATCAATGAAAAACACTTGAACTCATTTGACTTCCATGCTGTTTTTTTTTTTTATCCTTTTAGGTTATTTCGACATAAGATTAGTTTTTATGATGGCACATCAATCAACAACAATAAGAACAACCTTAAAGTGCCATTCCATTTGAGTAACCTTCCAGATTAATTTTGTTTCGATCATCTCATGTGCAGCTACGACATTTCGTTGGATACACCTGATACTCTGTATCGCTCCAGTGCCCAACCGCACACATACACAATTTGATATATTTGACCATGCATACATATATATATATATATATATATATATATATATATATATATATATATATATATATATTCATTCACACAACAAGTTCATGTCTGACTTGTCCAGGGGTGTCAACCTCATTATTGCTTAGGTGCCGCGTGGAGCAAAATCTTTTCTAAAGCGTGTCAGACTAGTAAAATAATGGTATATATCTCAAAAACAATTTGTGTCACAGAGTAGATTTTTGCAATGCAGGCTGGCATGGGCCCACTTCCCAGCAAATAACAGTCAATGTTAAATATATTGTGAAATTCATACACTGTATATAAAAAGTAGTGAATGAAGTCAAATATCTTTCTTTCTGTCCCCTATATATCCCGATATAACAGTTTGAATGAAATGAATGGAAACTAACTGAGCGTTTTTCCATTTGTTCTTATAATACATATAATAAGATGTATTAATATGACTAAATAAGTTAAATAAATAAATACAATGAAAATCCAGGGGAAGGAAAAGGCATCAATCAAAATGTGAGGTTATATAACTTCTTTTCAAGGAGTACAGTGAAGTGCAAAGAAAATTCATCAGAATAAAATGGTTTAGCAGTGTTTCATTTGGGCCACTGAGCGGCAACGACGTAATGAAATCCATGAAAAAACATCCACGATGTAATGTGGCCACAGCTGCCCGTGAGCAGGCTGACGGAAGCGGGATTCGAATAGATGACTTTGGTCATTGGATGAGTTGCTCTACCGCCTGAGCCACAGCAGGCTCGTTAGAGGTGATTAATCACCAACTTATTGATCATCAAATTAATCGCCCACTATTTTGAGAATTGCTCGCTGAATTGGTTTTAACAGGGATCCCGAATTAAAATGGGGTTCGCTTGCAAGATCATTTTCAGGGCAAAGGTACAGACCACAAAGGGAAATGGCAGCTTTCTTAATATACCATAGCACGTTTCATCCACAGGGTGCGTTTCGACCCAGAACCACAATGCCCCTGGCGGGTCGGCAGTGATGGCCAGTCACTACACTTCTTCAACTGACCACCATTGTGACTCCTCCCTCCTATTCCAGAGCCAACAAGATGCTCTTTCTGCAGTCTCCCCCAGCCTACGGATCGCTGCCCTCCCGTCAGGTCCTCCAACTTCCAGGGCGGTGAGCGTCTTTAATGCAGACTGTGCAGGAACACCTCTGCAGCCAAACTCAACCGGGAAAAGCCAAGTTGTCTTTTCTCCTTCCGTTGCTGGACGAGGTCTCGATACGTGTTAGCGTGCCTCCTCACATCCATCCTCCGGAACAGTCAGTTCAATCAAAATGATCTGTTTTGCCTACTCAGACCATATGACCAAGTCGGGCCTCAACGATGTTTGCACAACCTGGGGGAAGAAGAGCGTGATTCCCGGGTCCACCCTCATCTCCCACGTTTTGTGATTTTTGTGGGAGGCTCTTCTTGGTCTTCCTGGAGAATGATGCTTTTTCCGCCTCCCTGATAAACTGAGGAGCTGGTGTGTGTTTTGCCTTGGGCTGGCAGACAGCTGTAACTGATCAGACCGTGTGTTTAGGCCAACTGGCGTGAAGCTTGGGAGATATACGATAAAGTAAACTATTTTGATGCCACTAAAGGACAACAAAAAAGGAAAAATCTCAATTAAAAACATACATGGTTTTGTTTCATCACTAAACAATCACAAATATCAAACATGACAAACACTGAAAAAAAAGAGTAATGGGAGAAATAAATGATTTTGCTATTTTAAAAAAATGAACTTTTTATCTCATCATTCAATGCATTGATGGAATAATAAATGAAATAATCGATTCAAAAAAACAGACGTTGACAGCCCTAATTGACCTATAGGTGTGAGCATAATAGCAATACCTGGCGGTTCATTAACACACACTACAAATAATTAAAACCTTTTTCCATTCAAACCATAAACTGTTACCGTTGTGCAGTACGTAAACAATATTTGTGTTTTTACCCACCAAAAAGTCATTTTTTGAAACCTATTGTATGCGTCCTTTCCTATAAATACAAACATTGTAAGGAGTCGCAGACTATGTGAGCACGCTATCGATTTTGACGGCTCTGTCACATCAATTTGCTTGACTTGTTTGGGAAGGACCAATACTGTCCGTTTGTGTGAAGCCGCCAGACGCCTTGGCCCGAGTAGTACCTCGGGCTTTCGTCTCATGTGCGGTGACAAGCGTGCATCCCCCAGGGCGTGAAAGGTAGTCTATGTCTGCAAGCGTCCTAGTGTGTGTACGCGTATACATCACAACTTTCATTTATTTGCCTCTCCATTCCACTTGACTTCGCGACCTGTTTGCAATTCTAACCAGTTGTGTCACCGTGACACCTGAGCAGTGTGTATTTATATACGTGTGCATGTGTGTATTTGTGTCACTCGGGCATTTGTTCAAATCACTGTCGATTTTTTTGGCTTCATCGCCTTTTGTCTCTCTCCATCCATATGTAAAGTCTTCAATTTGTCCCTTTGGTTTTTCATCTTTTGTATATGATGGCTGATGACTCACAACCGCAAAGCAAGCGTCAGTTTGGCAGATGACATAAATGACAGTAGATACATTTCAAAATGAGGCTTCAAGCTGCTTTTTGACACGCGCAGCTGATTGTTACTGCCGAACCTAAAAAAGAGACTAAACATTCCGTATTGAAATCAACCACTAGGCCTCTCTTTACCTGAAGTTTAACGTACAATGGGAAATGCATGCGGGATCTCCTTCTTTAGTCACGACCCACAATCAACGTTGTTAAACTGTCTGTCAATGTTCCTACACACGCGCATATCTGCATGTGGCCAATGTAATGTTTGCAGATACGCTTTTCTGATTTTCCACAGTCTGGCTAATGTCTTTCAAGTTTGATGTTTGTTCGTGACATATTTAGAATTGCTGATGGGAAATAAAACCGCAGTGAAAAGGCACAGGGTGAGGCAGATAGTTCGCAGCCGCAATGAAGAGGGCGGGTACTTGTTGCGCTGTTCTTCTACGCAAAGGCACCTGGCGAGTCAAGTGCTATTGCTTTTGTATTTTGCGACGTCGGACTGTCAAAATGGAAGAGGATTATATATCTAAGTTTCAAAAGTTCTCAAAACTGGGCTTTCGGTCAAACGGGGACGTGATTAACCCCAGAGAACCCACGGGTTCACAACCAAATTTTGACCTTTTCTTTTCATGCTTTTCATTAAACAATCTGTATTAAATCGATTTAAGTATCAGAATAAAAGTTTTAATGACTGAATATTTCACTGAAGGTCAAAATTGAAATCTTTGGTTTTGTACACCACTCTATACTCTCATTTATGTTGTATGGATTATAGAATTACGACAGCCAACACATTAGTGATACGCTGGTCAGCGGGTAACCTGCGGTGCGGGTAAAGAAATTCAAAATTCTCATTTGATCTCGGTTCAGGTTGGGGCTGTTTAGTTTTTCGACGAAATGCAGGTTGAAATAAAGCTGCTTATTATGAACATTACTTCTTCGCATTTTACTCTTGCGCGTCAGGGTGGGTTCGAAAAATAGAGGCAGCTGTGCGGGGCGGGTGATATTTTGCCGTACGTGCGGGGCACCGCGTGTTGAAAATATCCTGACCCGAGCATCACTACAATACATGGAGGGTGTAGACTAAAGAGCAAATGCGGATTTTTTTTTCCTTTACATATCTATAATAAGTACTGTGTGTGTGCATGTGTGTTTTGTGAAGAATGCTGATGAGATATGAAATACCCAGTAGCCAATTGAATAAGCTAGCCTTTTGGTTTATATATTTGTAAATCTGACACTAAAGGAGTCCGTGCCTCACCAACCATGAACCTCACCGCATGTCACGGGTACATAGTGAAGTCCAAACCTAAGTAATGGCATTGTCGTCAATTCCAGATGTTAGAATTCGCCTTTGCAGATTGTCGGAACCTCTTTATTATTCACTGAAAATGTCACTTATTGACTGTTTTAATGCGCCGTCTGGTGGCATTTTGTTGCTAAGGAATTATGTTGAAGTAAATTTTGGAGATTCAGTTAGACAAAAGCAGCCTTTCGTATCATCAATAGGCAATAGTAATACAGTATAAACCTTTTTAGGGGGAGGTGGGTTTTCTCTATCTGCGTTTTTCTGTATCCAGTGTCTCTCTGTATATAAGTGATGTGTGGGTTTGCCATGTCGGTGCCCTCTCTCTGCTGTCATCTTCCTCTTGCCATAGCACATTTTGGCTGGCATTTTTAGCCCAGGCATTTTTCTGTGTTTGAGGTGGGGGCGCTTGGTGTAGTCACACGCATACGCTCACGCCGTGCTCTCGTTGCCCACTCGGTTTGTCTGTACTTGATGAAGATAAAAAAGAGAGAGAGAGAGAAATGTATTCCTACACAGGAAGCAGATGGTTCCAAACAACATCGACAGTAAACTGTGCCATTCGGCCCACTCGCCATCTATGCTACTTGTCCTCCAAAACACACAAAAACATAATCATGAGCCTTTTTGGGGCCCGCCCAGGGGAAAGTGGCGCACTTTCATTGGGCACCCATTCTCTCTCTCTCTGCCTATTTATTCCCTCATCCCTTCAGCTCCTTCCGCTCTAATCCCGAGTTTGGCACGGCCGGAACCGCCAATGCATAGTCCAGCTGAGATTTGACTTACATTGCCACCACTTCTAATCTGTAAGCAAGACAGATGTTGTCACACTGACATACAGTGGATTTTTAGTGTGACACATGTACTATGATGCTGCAAAACAGATAAACATTGAAACATTTATCACCTAGAGGAGCTCCTTGGCCGACAAACAAGACTTCTTTGCCCACTGGTCATTTTGCTCCTGAAATTCCAGCAGATGGTGCTCAAAACAAGTGTTCTTTTTTTTTTTTTTTTTTTTTACAGATGAATCAGAATGCATTTTTTGAAAAGATGGCAGAAAAATTTGCTGTTTCATTCCTCCTCTACGCTGGGCCTGAAGTGCAAACGAACACACTGTGAAAGACTTCTACATTTCATGAAATCATTTCACTTTTCAGAAAACATTTTAACAAAAGACGGAACACTTTTACGTTTCAGAAAATAAATGATCAAAAGCCAAAACAAATTACAATTAAGACAAACCGGAAAGGATGTGGGCCATATTGCTGATGGGCAGGAAAAGAACGAAAGTCATGGCGTAACAGATGGTCCAAACCTTTTCCGGTTTGTTTCCAGTTCGTCTTACTGAAAAGACTTTTCAGACTCTTCAGTCTTTTCAGACCTTTGCCATATTTTTGTGTGAAACGTTTGTCTAAAGGAGGCGATGCTTTCATTGTAAACAAAAGAACACCGCCATGGCTTGCTAAAATACTTAAAGGAAACAGACTCTTTAAAGAAAGACACCAAAGTTTTATAATAATAATTGTACATTGTAGACTCTACAGTTTGTACATATATATATAACTCATTTGTAAATGATGTTAGAGTCAAGGATGTCTGGATTATTTGTTTACAGCTTCACGGGGACTCATCTAACTTTTTTGACCAATTTAAAAAGTACACGCTTCAGTTACCTTTTGAACATTTTAACTGCTAGGATATGAAGATTGTTTGTGTAGAAACCCAAAAATAGACATCTCCACTAAAAAAATCTTTATTTCTCAGTAGATCAAAACTAATTTCACCACTTTTGTCAAAACAAATATGTTCTACCTACCTACCTCCTGGCAACTCCAGGGCACTCAACTGAACGGTTTCTCCATCAATGTCCTCCTTTTTCACCATGACTGCCTTGTAACTCAAAATGCGCCGCAATTGCCTGCCAATACAAAATAAGTTGACAAAAACATATTAAAGAATGAAAAATACCTGAATAAAATGCTTGCACTCACATAACCGGCTGTCTCCCAAAACACTTAATTCAAGACAAAATCCAATGTTTTAATTCATTTTAAAAAAGTCAGAGAGACTGCTCTACAGAAGCACAGGACACAGGGACTGTCACAATCAAACAGTCAAACTTGCTTGACCTGCATAGCGCCCATGGTCCCATGCTGAGTCTCCAATCACATCTTGTACATGTCATCTTCAACATGCGGCTTTCTAGCTGGCCTGACTGTGGCCACCTTGTGATCTGATTGGCTATTGCAACTGTCCATGTAACTCTTTGCGTCAGTTCACTCACAGTGCACAGACGCCCACAGATTTGATACAGTCTAGTGACCCAAGTTAGCTGAATTCTGAATTCGGATAAAATAGCTCACCGAAAACTACAAATTGGAAGGAACGCAACCAAATGTATGTATATATATATATATATATATATATATATATATATATATATATATATATATATATATATATATATATATATATATATATATATACACACACACACACACACACACACACACACACACACACACACACACACACTGGTATTTATAAATATTGGCAGGGTGATGTTGTGGAAACATCACAAATTTAATAGGCCGTGCTGGGACTACCGATAGAGGTTTTTCTGTAACTTTCACACAGGAGGAGACTTGGCTTCGTACATGCACACGGTCACAAAATGTGACATAACGGCGGAGGCTCGTGGGAAGGGGCTAGACACTTGCAGTAGCTCTGTTCAGGAAGTACAGCAGTGACAGCAGCCTCATTTGCTGCATGATTATCGACTGGCCTGTTGTGGCTGAGAGTGGGGAGGATACACACACACACACACACACACACGCACACACACACACACACACGCACCCACAGTGTTTTCATGCTTAAGCCAAGCATGCAGGCAACTAACCTGCCATATGGCTCTGGTTAATTCAAAGTCAGGCTATGTGTTAGATGCCATCATAAGACAAAATCACATCACTCTACCAACACCTTTGAGTCAATTGTCCATTCTGATCTCATTCTTCCTTCTCATGTAGAGGGAAGGATTGTGGCAGTGTTTGTTGTCATTGTGCGTCTGTTTGTTTGGCAAGTTAGCAAATTGTATTTTTTGACATAAGGAAATATTACGTGTGTTTCTATAATTAGGCATGTTAGAATCAAACCAGTATTTTATGTGTTCATTTGAATAACAGACTAATACAAAAGTGTGAGGGCAATGTGTCTATGTTTTTTGTAATTCAATATTACGGGAGAGAATATCTCATGATTCGATTCAATATGATTTTGAGTTTTGGGTCCAAGATTCAGAATTGATTTTTTGCTTCAAAATCCTTTGATTGACAATGATTTCTGCTTCCATCTATGGTTACGCAAAAATTGTGTTGTGTTAGTGTTGGTAGAGATGAGTTGTTGGCAATAAAATTGGAGTTGCCAGGAATAAAGCCAGCTGGTAACAACCATCGCTGTGAATGCCAACTTCAAATGAAAATCGTACTATGGCCAATGTATTGACAGACAATTTGTTGTGTAATGTGTTCATTTTGAAACTGACGTCAGCTGTTAACATGTAACTTGAACGATGTTGTCTTCCAATCAGAGGTTTGAGATTCTGAGTTCAAATCTTGCCTTGTGGTGATTGTATTGTGGGGATTTGCTTGACTGGTGAAATAGGGTCACACTTCACTTTGTAAAAGTGATGTTTCTCCGAAACAAAATTAGTCAAGTAAATGCACTAAAACCACTCTGTTAAGTTCAGTCCCTAGTGAAATGTCACAAATATAAGGGTGAAAGCAAATTTATCTTATTTTCCACTTCCAATGATCTGAGGACGACCAGGTCGAGGCGTATCCCACCTGTTACCACCCGTGATGCTAATGTAGACAATGGCCATACAGAGGAACATTAAAATTTGTATTCAGAACAATTCAGTAAGATTTTGCACAAATTCAACCTCATTCTAGGAAAGTATTCCCTTTTTTTTTCCTGTAAATGAATCAGTGTGTGTTGGAGGAGGGAAACATATAAAACATGCAGGACAGTGGCCCTGGAGGGCCTGAGTTTGACACTCGTGTCGTATGCAAACATTCACATTATTGGCTTTTACAGCTTGACACTGAATGCACAAGGTGCTTTGCATCCCTTAATATGCAATATGCTGTGGAACTTTCAGTACAATCAAAGCAGGATTTATTACATTGATCATGCCGTCGCTGTTTTTATCAGATAAAAAAAACAACAACATTTGAATAAGGCATAAGCGTGGCGGTGACCTCCTCCAAAGGATATTAAGATCTGCTATGAAATATGAGTTTTATTATTTTGGCTCCCAGGATGATGGTTCCCTTTTCTGTGTACTGAAACGAAAAATATTACAAAGTGGACAAAACTGACTTTTGTCGGCTGTATTTTGGTCTTCTGTCGTGTATGTGCAAAAACCAATCACTCTAGACGGGCATGTTAACATGTTGCGCCTCTAACATTGCTGCGTAGATGCCGCTAATTACGACTGACTGCCACATCAATGCCCTATTTTTGTTGTCTGTTGTCCTCATTTGCTCAAAATTCTTCTGTCCAATAGTCTGCTGTCTTCTGTAAAGTCACAGATGACTTCATTTTCAAGTAATTGATCAGTACATTTTGTCATCTTCCAAACAAAAACTGTAAATACAACAAAAGCTAAGCCATATAAAATAGAAGTGCCCCATCATGTTTGAGATCCTAAACCTTCTGTTTCAGCTGTCAGTCTGAATCTCCATCAGCTCTGTGGACAGCCAGTCAGCAACGTCTTGTTTGAACTGTTAATATCAAACATTTATGCAAAAAAAAAAAAAAATCAACAACACACAATTTCAAATAAAATAGGGAGAGCCTTAATTACCCTTCCTCCACACTAATTTCGCAGGAAACGATCACCAAAGAAATATTTTCAAAGAACTGATTGTCCTTTTTTCTCACTGGCCGGCCTCTCCCTGATGACTTTATCCAAGTGAATGTAAGGCACATAGACAAACAACCCTTCCCACTCATTCACACCTACGGCCAACTTAGAGTCTTCTACAAACACGCGAAAGCCGGGATACCTGGGGACAACAATGCAAGCACGGGGAAAACAAGGAAACTCCACATAGTAGGCACATGTGCTAACCACTGGACCTCCGCGCTGTCATTCCAACTGCTCAGGCCACATTCATTTGTTAATCAGAAGTGCCTATATTTCAAATGTCAATGCTTTTTCTCTCTGTGGCCTATGATTCACCTCTCTACAAACACTTCAATCGTAAACACCTCAACTCAATTTTCAGCCCTGTTAAAACATATTTTATTGCGATATTTGCACAGTTTATTGGCTATGTGCTAAAATGTTGTTATTTCTCTCATGATCTAACCTCCTGCCTCCTACAGTCTTTACTTACATCGATACTTTCTATATAGGCTACACACACACACACACACACACACACACACACACAAACGTGCACTAATGATGCATGCTAACCAGCCGGGAGACCTTGGAGACCGAGGCCTGATGTTTTAAATGAGTTCCCTCTGCCTTATCGAAAACTGTCTTAAGTTATGTGGAGATGGTGATTAGTAGAACATGGCGTGGTCGCTTCATAATGTTTGTGTGCATTTGTGTTTGTTTGTGTAGCCCACCGACTTACTGTATTGGTTCCAAGCCCCGTTTCTCCTGTTGCCCTGTTTCTCCAACGAAAAGCAGTTTTGTTAATCGATGCCTTGCATATCAGAATCCACACACTTATTAATTTGTCTGCTGTATTTTGGTGCCCGGTCGCAAGTCCGGCAAATATGCTCGTGGGGAGGCCGGACCAAGATCAGGTTCAGCTTGACACACTTAGGCGGAGGCGGTGCGCCATTTGCGTGTCAAAGCAGCAGAGCGACCCCTTCCTATCCCTTCAAACGAGTTCGACCTGACTCACGGGCAAAAAGCCCAAATGTGAAGAAAAATGTGTGGACACCCATTTCAACGCAAGTAGACCTCGTTGGGCGGATGATATCAAATTGGCCTGGGATGACGGACCAGCAAATGTTCATAAAATTCCCACCTCCAGTGGTAACGAAGTAATGGCGGAAGCACGGGTAAAATAGAATGTCAGGAGGATTACAGTTCCGTTTGGAAAAAAAAAATGGCCGATGCCAGTTTCGTGAGTGACCACAAAAAATGCCTAAATTGCATCCATATATATTCCTGGATGGACATTGCTTTGTACGCTGGAAACCGAAAAGGGCCTTTCACATTGAATCCACCAAGTTGGGATTGTAAAACTAAGAATCAAAAAGCGGTGAACGATAAATGAGTTGATTAAAGCATGTTTCAGTACATTTGTCAAATGGCTGTCTTTTTATCTTCAGAGAGTCTCCACAGTCAAAGTGCACCACTGATTTTAGTTTTTTGCAGAATTGAATATGTGTAATATTAGCAATAACAATACAGTAAAATGCCAGGCGCCTGGAGGACACAAGTGGCCTTCTTTTGTGTGCACAAAACCCAAGATTGTGTATCGGTCCTGCGCAGAGCTCATCGTTGGCACGCGAGTCAGGGGAAATAACAAGCATCCAACGGTCGGCGACAAGACAAGTAAATCTTGTTAATGGATCACCTCCATCCTTTTCTGTGAAGTGCGTGTGCGCATTGTTTGGGCCCGTGTTTGGCTTCACACTTCCGCACGAGCAAACAGTAAAAGTTGCCACTGCGAAGCATGCAAATAGTGTCGCTGTTTTTCATACACATATGAATATTTGATAAGCTACTTTATTGCACCTTTGTGCAGAAGGGGACCTCATGTTACAAATAGCTGTTGTGAATAACCGCTTTGACTCGGCCACCGTGAAATGATTATGCATCTTTCCAAATTGCCGACTTGCTGTTACTGTTCCTGCTTAAGTTATAACCGGCTTAGCATATGGCGCATATTTGATTTGAGCCCTTTGCACTCTGCCTGGCAACAAGCGGCGGAGCACATGTGTCGTGGGCAGGAAAAAGAAGCCTTAACTTTTCTGTACTCACTGTTTCAATTTCTGCAGGTTACGTGTTTGTGGTTTTGCGTATTGGCTCACGGGACACCTATGAGGCGGCCCAAAGTCTGACTTCCTGTACTTGCTCTGACTGCTCGTGGCAAATATGGATTAGGGATGCTGGTTAAAGCATAAATTCTAATTACAGGAGAAAGGAACAAAGTCTTTGTTTTGGCATGCACGTTGGCGTCACTTCAAACACCTCTCACGCATGCACTCTCGCATGAGGGGAATTCCTTATCCTTATGAAAGTGTGAATTTGGAGCTCATTCACAGCGATGGAGGATGAAAAGAGAAGCGATCAATTGACAAGTGGTGGTAAAGATGAAACAGATTCACGAGAAGACTAGCGTTGGGCATTGACTCGCATATTGATCAAAATCAGGGCTAATATTCCATCCGACCCGAAACTGTTCACATTTTCAATACACCGTTCCCTGCTTTACTGTGCGTCATCCGCCAAGCTGAAGGAGAGTATTGCTCAGCAATGTTTTGAACCTGGTGCTGATCACAAGTGTGGCTCAACTAAAAGTTGAACAAAATGAAGTTGCCTCATTGCAACAATTGCAATCAGATGATATTATGCAAAGGTGGTGACATTTTATGAATAAGTTAACAGAGTGCAGGGTCTGATCAGGCTGTTGCTCCCTCCCAAGCCACAGCAAAGAGTATGCTGAATTTCACTGTCGTAATATGTTCATCATATATTCTTTACCAAATGAGCATGTCTTAATGTCTAACACACACAACTGGGTTACCAAATTGCTCTGCTTTTGTTTGACCACACAGCACGATAGCCCATATCAGTGGGGGCTCAGTGTACACTGATTTACAATTTGACCATGATTAATAAGTGGAACCGTGTGCACCATGTAGATATAGATTTCCATCCTGCAAATTTTTCAGATGTGTGAAAAATATGATATAATCAGATAACCTGCTAACTTAACCATGGGTTGATTTGACCTCACAATTTGGTCACTCTCGCAAAAATAACCCAGATACATTCAACCGTGGAATGGGTTCCTAAACCAACCCAAATAAATGTTTAATTTAGGTACTTGCGTGAACTTGACACGACCAGGGAAATCAGGTTGTCTTCCTCTTCCTGACTTCCTTTTTCTTGTTCTTGTTCCATTAGACATGGCTAGCATGTTGATGTGATTCAACCCATGAGGCCTGCCAGGCAACAAGTGGCTGTACAGATGTGTGGGAGAAAAGTAAGACTCCTTGTCCTTGTTCTCGACTCTCTGGTACTGTTCCAGCGGGCCTGACCGTCATATTAATTGTTCTGCCTTCCACTCGTGATTGGCTGGATTGAAGCACACATGTTGTAGGCAAAAGAAACATTTCATCAGTAAGCCACTGTAACATTCTGCACAAATCTTACAGTTCCTTAAATGCATCTGTCTCCTGCATGGATTCCAATGACTTCTTCAAATAATGATTGCGTCTCTTTATCACTGAATTTAAAGGAAAAGAGCTGCTCCTGTTGGCAGGAAGCAAGTCAGTTGGACTCAATGCTAAAACGGTAAAACATGAAATGTACCGGCCTAGGATGTACCAAGAAAAACAACTGGTGCACACATTTAGACTATGCTTCTCACTAGACTTGTGTTAGGCATGAAAATGAAAAAAGTGTCTTAAGTATGTCTCATCAAAATATACAAATTATAAAGCGTATCACAAAACCCCATATCCCTTTGTGTCACTCTGTTGGGCCAAATAAATAACACGCAATTACACCCCCTGGCTCTTTTGTGACAACCGCTGTTGTTTCTATATCAAAACAGCGTACCAAAAAAGGGCTGTTCTGCTCAGAATGGCCCCAAAATTTAGGTTGTTCTATGGGTCATTCATTATGGGTTATATAGCCCAAAATGATGTTGTTCTCTCTGATACATGTTGGGTTATTTTTTTAACCCAACTTTTACTTTTTTAAATAAAGTGGGGTCGATCTGCCCAGGTTGCGTTTGCTCCCTTTTTGATCAACAATTGGGTTAGTTTTGACCCAAGTCTTAGGGTGTACCATCTTAGCAACTGGGTCGTATTAATGACTTTTCTGACCTGTCTATCAACTACATTTCAGTAAAAGCAACTTTTAACCAATCTAACAAGGACTCACTCCCTCCCTGTCCAGACTGCAAATGAATGGCAAAGGTGCAATGCTACAATTGTCAAATTTAACCATTTGCAGTGGTTAAGCTCCAAATGTTTAGAAAAGAAATGAAAAAGTCAGCAAATCCAGGGCATTAACATCTTTTTAAAATTCCTGAAACATCAAACAGAACTTCTCTTCAAACTAAATTTTCATGATAAGTTCAATCAACTTAAAAAACAAAAAATCAAAGCAACTTATCTCATTTAACTAGAAGATTCAGTGTGAACAAGATAGAATTGGTCTTGTTATCGTTTAACACTTATTAGCACCAAAACCGAGTTTCATACAGTATTTGGAATGAATGCCTTGTACCATGCAAAAACAAAACGTGCTTGAATCAACATAGCAGAGGAGGGTATGCGCCAGCTGTGATGACATTAGATATAGAAAGCAATGACATTTTGCAAAAGGTGACCACAACAATCGATATGTAATTAGTGCGCTGCCTCACTTCAGTGGGCTTTTCTCAGCTGACATCTTCGTATGAAAAGACTCCCGTGCTTTTAGGTTCATGTACTTACTCTCTCGTGGCTTCATTACTTTTTTAGGGCAAATGACGCTTGAAGAATCCTAATCGTTTTATTATGAGCGCTCCAGCCATTTTAAAGCTTTTTTTTTTTTTTTTTTTACTGCACTTTCACAGTGAGGTTAAAGTCATTTCAGTTTACTCCATCAGGTTAAATGGTTGTTTAGATTCCTGCTGGGACTTCAGTCATTAAAAGTAAGCTATTAGTCTGCTGTGGTCAGAATTTTGTTCCATTTTGGACAGAAAGAAAAGTTTCCCCCTCTGTTACATTCGAAATGCTTTAATTAATTTGGAAAATAATATAAATAAAAAGATTAAGGATATTTGAGGAGTGAATAAAAATATACAGTGTATTGCATTTTCGTAAGAGTGATTGTCAAAGTCAAATTTGAACATTTTCAGAAAAAAAGACAAAATTAATTTAAAAAAAAAGATGAATCCAATTTAACCTTTGTTGATTTGGAGGACTGGTTATCAAATGGGGACTGAAAATCTCAAGACAGTAAGAAAACCACAAATTCTTTATTTAAAAAAAATATATTTTTAGAAAAATATCAGATGTGTATAATATTTCAATAACTGCTATTAAAGCAGTCTTATATGCATAATGTTCTTTGCCACAGATTGTGAAAAACAAATATATTAACATCCTATGGTTGATAAAATAATACAATAATTTTCTAAAATAATTTTTAGAAAAATATCAGATGTGTATAATAATTCAATAATAGCTATTAAAGCAATCTTATATGCATAATGTTCTTTGCCACAGATTGTGAAAAACAAATACTGTATATTAACATCCTATGGTTGATAACAATAGTTTTAAATCTTATATTTTTATTACAATGTGACCTCAGGCTCTCTCGTGTGGAGTTTGCATTTCCTTTTGGTTTTTTTGTGAGGCTACTCAACTTTCTCTCAGAACATTGTAAATCAGCCCTAAAAGTGAATCCTGCATAAAAGTGAGTGAAAATGGTTGTTTGTCTTATAAAGTCTGCAACCGACTGAAGGCCATTCCAAGGGTGTATGTCGTCTCTTGCCTTTAAGCAGTGCTTCTCAATTATGTTGTGAAAAGCCCCCCTAGGAAAGAGAAAACTTTCCGCGCCCCCCACTTGGCGCGCTGACTGTATTTCTATTATCTATAAAAATTGTATTATACCGAAACGTGTATCCTTTTTAACAATAACAAAAGAAAAAAGCAATATATATCAACATTCAACGACTGTTAATTATTTTTTTTACAGCCTTTATACGGGTTATAGCTTAGTCTAAAACAGAAAAAAATACCAAGTGCACCAAAGTGGCTGAAAAAAAATGGTGAAGATTCTATTTTATTGCAATTATACTTCACGTGACAAAAACAAAGACTTTTCCCTGGGGTCACCTCGCGCCAACCCCCCAGGGGGGACCGACCCATTATTTGAGAAGCACTGCCTTAAAGTCAGCTGGGATAGCTTCCACATCACCTTGCGGCCCTAATGAAGACATTCCCTGTAGAAAATCAATGGCTTGTGTGCCGTCGCGTTTCATTTCAGCACCATGCGTTTGGACAGCTTCAGCTGTACTTTCCATGTCTGTATGTGACTTCAGCACCACCACTTGGAGAGAGTTCCTTTTTACGTGACTTGGCGAGAGGAAGCACAAATGTAAAAACACCCTCATTATTAGGACCTTTTCCGAAGACCTTTCCTGTGTTGTGTGTTTCTTTGTAAAAGCCTTAACAGGAGAGGAAGGATGGCTAATAAGCGGAAGGGTCTGCCCCTAAAGTTGGACAAAGCAAAAGGTGACTCAAAATGGCATCGCTACAGTTGCGATGTTTCCTTCAGTCTGGAAATACTGACTCTCTCTCCCTCCATCCAAGTCCAAGAGTTGCTTAGCATCAACCTCCATTCCTCTTAGTTTCCTCTTTTTGCAGCTAGCATAAATGCATTGTTTTGGGTGTCGCATTGAGTCTCCTAAGACGGTAAATAAATCCTCAATAGGGTGTTCATCTTTAAACTTAACATGTTTTGTGCACTCCTATTGCTGCCATTATGATATCTAAAGAACAGGCAGCGCTATAATTACCCTTGAGATCGTCCTCTCAACAGCCGGCATCACTTCAATAGCGTGGCTGCAGGCGAGGATCTTCTACCTCCTTTCTCTTGGTCTTTTCTTGCAATCTCACCACCACCACCTCCATCTTTATCTCCTGGGTTAACAGCATGGAGGGGAGCGTAAAGGGATTTAATTTTATGGCTCACTTCAGAGGACTTCATTTGAGGGTTGGACGCATGATTGAGAGGAGAATCTATAACTATTTAAGGGCAGGTGAAATGGAATTGGTGCTGGTAGTCAGGAGTGGGAGTGGGGGGGTTGCCATAGTGATTAATGGCCAAAACACACTTGACATATGTAAATAGCATGATGCAGGTCCAAGGTTGTTTAACATATCTTACCTTATTTCATAGCGGCATAAATTGTGCCTAAAGCAAAAAACAACAACAAAAAAACAACAACACATTTAACTTAAATGCATGTACTGCAAAGATCACCTTGGAGCTACATTGTAAGGATTTTTCTTAAGTCCATATAACATTTGAGAGGTATCAGAAGTTTCCCAATAAAAAATTCCAGACATTTTTTTCACAATGAAATTCCTGGTTTTGACTTCCACAAAAATCTGCAGCTATGAAACTTCTTTCTCAGCCTTTGAAGCCAGTTTTCCATAGTAGCAGTGAGGAGGAACACAAAAAAAGCTCAAGAAGCAAGACCTGAAAGTCATATATCAGCAGTTTTGGTTTGAAGTATCCATTCTGGAGTCATCTGGAAAAGAAACTTGTCCAGTTTTAATTTCAACCTTGTATACCGAGCAGATGGGTCATGCTGAAGGATCAAAACATCACGTCATTGTTTTTGGTCAAAGCATGTCACGAAAGCTTCAGCCATCTGTCTCAAAGGGATACTAAACTCATTTTTAAAAATCAAATTCATTACAGACAAAGTGTTATTTCTTTACTCTTAAAAATCACAAAATCGGTTCAGCATCATTTTAAGTCATCTTTCAAAAGTTACAAAGTGTTAAACTAGGTTTCTTTTTGAACAAGCCGTGCCATTTCCACAGATTGACCACACCATATGACCAAAAAAATTGGACTTTTATGTGGGTGTCTTATATACCCATGCTTCACATTTGGAAGCAGTCACACCAAATCCCTGGGATTCATTCATTTTTTAAATGAAATGAACCCCTCAAAATGGCATTTTGAAGGAAAATGCCAGATTTCCTGTGCTTTTTTTTTTTCCTCAAATTTCTTTTCCTCTTTCTTGGGAGTACGAAAGCCATGTAATTCTGCGAGGTTGCATTCAAGTTCCATTGCGTAAGTTAAGCCAAATTTGAAATGACCAGTTTTTTAACCCCTGTGGGACATTTTGACCCAACTCTGGCTTTTTGATGTTTTTTCACATGTGATATCAAAGGAAAAGCAGGTGGCTAAAATATTGCATTGATTGTCAAAACGTCTACTTTCAATATGCCACGCTGACGACTGTCTAAATACTTGCAAACGGGAGGTTGAGAGGTCAAACTTATAAGTGTCACATTTAGCCCATGCTGGGTTCATTTACCTCCATCCAAAATTGGAAATATTATCAATTTTAGACTTATTGAAAACCCAATGTTTTATCACACGTTATCCCCAATTTTTTCATGAACACTTTCAACAGCATCTTGCAAACAGGGAGTGATAGGAATTTTTGTGTTGACACCCCAAAACCTCCGTGTGACGCTACTGCCCAACTTATGATATTTGCAAGCCTTTCTATGACTTCAATGATTGGCTTAGCCTGGACTCCCATAATGCAAAAGTCTTCAAAAGTAATAATACACTAATTATGACAATAAATATTTCTATTTTAATTTCATAAATATATAAATATACAACGCAGTGCTACTTGTGCTATTATCGCATTTTTACCATTTTTGTACATAGTATTCCACCACAAAAACTATTTTACACATGTATAGATAGGGCTGATGCAACTGAACATTTTGAGGGACTGAAAGTAAACAAATATTTATATTTGACAATGTTATGACCCTTTCAAAGTTAGGCCAAGTCGGGTGATATTAAGGCCAGGCTAGTGAAGAATCCTTGGACACCCAGGGGTTAATAGTGTCGCAGTTCCTCACTTGTGCAGTCAATCATTCGAAGTTGATTTTTTTCCGGTATGTTTTAACCTAAAGGCCAAAACCATGTGTAAAATGTTCAAAGGCTTTATGAAAACAAGTTGGCACATCAAATTATTGGAGGAGTGAGATGATAGCTAGCCAATTAGCTAAGTTGTCGTTTGGTTGTTGTTTTTATTTTTTGGGGGGGAGCCACCCTGCTCACAATTATGTAATGACTCTTTTATTTTTGGGATGTTTTTTTTTATTTTATATTGGCTTGCAATTAGCCCAGCATGGAAAAGTACTCTGTAATGGCTTTGCAAAGGCCATCAATGACTCAGTGTAAACGAATGGTCGCATGCACACCCACACACACACACGCACGCGCACACGCACACCCACAACCTCCCCACACACACGTTCACACTAAAATCAGACTGTTCAACTCAATGGGTACTGTATAACTTCTTCCTCATATGCTGCCAATTCACTGCAGGTCCTTTATTGCACTAAGAGCCATTCAAAAAATTTGAACATGACTACAGTATGGAGTTCAAAGGAGTTTATATTTAGCTCATTATTTTTTTTTCATTACCAGAAGAAGCGGTAGTTTTGAAAGATGCAAGGATTCTACCTGACACCAGAGGCAAAAAAATCATTTGTTACAATGAAATAATTGATTTGATGACACTGCATGTTCTTTTTAAAAAATATATTCACAACAAAGGCAGAACGGTGGTTCGCACGTCACCTGTCCAGGTCGTGTGTTTGCTTTCGACTCCAAAAGCAAAAAGTAATAGTATATTACTTGATAATGTAACTTCTATTACCTGTGATGGAAAACATTAATTTACATTTTCATTATTGCTTTGTGTATCAGGTTGACACTAAAATACCAAGGTGATGATAACCCTTCAACAAGAGATGGGATAAAGCATTTGCCTGCATTATGAGCAATATATTTTTTGAATGACAAATGAGTGGGACAATGCTGAAAACACACTAGTTAATGACTAGCATGACACTGATTGTTTTTAGTTTCCAAATAACCAACAAGAAATTTTGTTTTGAAACTACGATAATTCACTCATTCGCATTTGTTTGTGAAATTTAGGCATTTTTGTAATTGCTGTCTTTTTGTCAAGCTGTGTGACAAAGGCAGCCAGATGACACAGCCACACACAAACAGTAATAACTGGTTGTGAAGTGCTTTCACCGTCACAAGACCATTGGCTGCACTCGCCATTGCCACGTGTCACCTGTTTGATGCCTACTTATGGACTTTATTTCTATAATAATCTTTGTTTATTCATTTTATTTTCCACCATTATTCCACCATTTATTTACCATACAGCGCCATTATGAAGTTTAGACCAGATGCAGGCAAGATATACACCCAAACAGTCATGGTGAGATATGTTCAGGCACAAATTCATCTTTGTGCTTCTCATGCACGTACACAATTATTTTGTTTTAATTCATACCTCTTTTTTTTTTAACAAAGCAGCACGCAGGGTAGCAGTTATTCAATGAATATAAAGTCACTAAAGGAATGCAATTAAATAGTGACTAATATATAGTTAAGATAAGCCACAGAAAAATCCAAGTGAAATGAATATTGAAGCCATATCAGTTTAGTTACGTTTGATATTTCATTATATACTTTTTTCTTTATGACAGATTAAGCAGTGCTTCTCAGATAGTGTGGTGGGATGACCCCAGGAAAAAGCCAGGTTTGTTTTTTTAATTTGTTTTTTTAACTTAATTTTTTAGTGTAATTAAAATAAAATGAGAATTTTCATCTTTTTTTAAGACTTTGCTGCACTATTTTTTCTGTTATAAACTAAGCTGTAAATTGTAGAGAATTATTGTCACATATGGCACGAACCCATACAAACGCTGTAAAAAATAAACAGTTGTCGAAGGTTTATTCATGTTGCTTTTTCCTTTTGATAATGTTAACAGGTTTAAGTATACCTATACAATTTTTACAGATAACAATCTGATTTACAGTTAGCACAGCAAGTGGGTGGTCTCTTTTCTAGGGGTGGCTTGGCAAAATATAATTGATAAGCACTGGATAAAGGGCAGTAGAAACTCACAATTCACTTAAACCAATCAGCTAGGAACAACAAAGGATGTTCTATGCCATATTCATTTTAGGGGTTATGTTTTGGGTGTTGTGTTTTTTGTTTCTTTCAGGTTGTTTCATATTGGTTTGTGTGTTTATTTCATTTTTCGGGTTTGTTTTTGTGTTCTTAGTTCATATTTCTGCTCCCCTTGTGTCAGTATCTTGGTTAGTGTGATTTCATCCTTCTGTCCTTGTCATCCTGCTTCCCTTGTGTCTGCCAATCAGCTTGCTGCTCCAATTGTGTCTTGCCCAGGTGTTCATTGTTGTCTCAGTTTGCATTGATTTCTTGTTTCCTTTCAGTTCTTGTAGAGTCATTGTATTATTCTTTCTGTAGGCTGTTTCTGTAGCCTATTTTTTGTTGTTGTTTCAATGCCATTTTTTTAGTCCTGTTTCTGAGGAGTTTTTTGTAGTATTTGAAACCTGGTTTTTGAGTTTTTACTTTGGCTAGATTTGTTAATTCTGTATTTTTTTTTCTTCCTTGCCTTATTGAAATTTATTTTTAAGCAAAACCTGCCTCTTGGCTTCCCTGCATTTGGATCCACAAACCCCATCAACTATGAGACCTGACTATAGGAAAGTATAAAATAACTTCTCCCATCCAAGCTGCTACAAGAAAATAACACATAATAAAAAGATATAGACTCTTAAATATAATGACTTAAAACTTTATGTTAATGACATAGCAAATTTTTGTTAGGTTCCTAACAATATCTCTTCAAGAACGGTAGCGAATAAGTGTGTCACGCTCAAGGTGCAAAGCCTTAAAGTTAATTTATGCTGCAAGCCACAACTGCGCCTAGGAGACATGTTTTTTTACCTCTGTATTTGGTTACACAAGAGACTGATTGCACGTTGGCTCAGTTCATTGCTCATCCACAGTCCAACAACGAAACATGCATTTTTTTCATGTTTCATTCCAGTCAAGGCAGCGAGTGCTGTTGCCAAACCCCTGTTGGTTTACTTCGCCAGACGCTGCAGAGATGCACAAAAAAAGGGAAATGTGACGTTAAGATGTTGACTTCCTTCATGGTCCTGAGGAAAAAAAAAAAAAAAAAAAATATATATATATATATATATATATATATATATATATATATATATATATATATATATATGTATATATATATATATGTGTATATATATATATTTATATATATATATATGAACTTATGAAATCTTATCTGGGATTGTGTTATCGCATTCTACAAAGTTCTTGCAGTGGAGAGTGTCACTCCATAAGGAGGAACAGACACAGGTAAATATTCCAGGGGATTTGCTGACATCTTTACATACGATGACATCATCCACTTGGATCAGCATGGTAGTAGTAGTTAGTAGGCTTACTTTCTGGGTTTTTTATTATTGGCTCTGCGCTTCCTGTCGCATCCCAAAAACCTAGTTTCGGTGACAATTGTCAAGTGGATGAATACGAGAGTGAATAATTGCTTTTCTTGATGCGGACCGAAACCGGCTAGCGAAGCCCTACCCCTCACCCTTTGTGACCAATGATCGGCTTCAACTCACCTGCAACCTTAAGTGTACGTAAGCACCTGGTGCTAAGAAAGCTGTCTCCATTTAGACTGCTCTATGCACCCTTCCTGTGCTTCAGTAAAGCTGTTTTTGTTAGCAATTAAGCCCAAATAGATAAACAACTAACTTTTTGATATCCGTGTTCGAGCAATTGCTGTATTTTCTTATTTACTGTATATATTTTTTACGTTTAATATTTAGTACTTGTCTAAGAGTTTTTATTGTTGTTGTCGGGTTGTTCGTCATTTTACAAGTACTGTGTTTTACCTTTACTTATTTTACAAATAATTATCATAGAAGTACAATAAATACATATTTTCTATGTATTGAATTAATGCAACAGAAGAACGCCATTTCTGTGGAATTTGCCATACAAGAGGTACACAGTTTAATTCTCACTCATTGTACAACCCAATATATTGCGCTAAGTCATTTTTAGCAAGAATGCTGAAAGGGGTGCTGAAACTATTTAGTATTTTTCAGAAGTATGACGGGTCTAGAGTATACTTAATTTGATCGCTAAATTATTTTTATGTACAAATAATATATTTTAAACACTTTGGCCACTTGCTGTCACCTAAAAATGACATCGCATGTTCTCAGGAATCAGAAAACATCCAATCAAGGCTCCCCTGTTTTTTTCACATTTGATGAAATGGCGTTTGCTAGCTGAGCAATAATTGGTCATTACCCATGCCTTAAACACATATTGATTGACAGCAAAGGGTCAAATGTGTTTTTAATGGACCGTGCGCACATGAAACGTCTTTAATCAGATTAATAATAGATAGAATATTATATAGTTGTATGTCAACACTGATTTTCTGTTGGTAATGCACACCGAGGGGAACCGGTTTAAATCTCTTGTTACGTTTAGTACTCTCTCTTGCTTCATTTTACACTATTGCCTGCTCTTGTCATTTTATATCTTCTCCAGGACACAATTCTCCTCGAGTAGATGCTGGCCTGTTTCCATGTACAACCTCAAGGTTGTAGCATCACAGACAAACAAAACTCTTCACTAAATCTATGTACTGTATGTCACAGCTAAAACGATGCAATACTGCAAACTGCTTGGGTTGACGATTAAAGAGGAAAAAGGTGGAAAGTGTAGATAAAGGAGAAATTTACAAAGCTGTTGCAAACAGGCTGCCAAATTCCAGGCGCTCACAGCAAATAGCACAGCCAAAGAATGTCATAGCCAAATGATGAAAACATTTAAATAGAGGTTAGAATGACACAAAAGGACTTTAATTGAGAATTATTACTAGATGCTGAACTCAACTGAAAAGAGTCATTTCTATTGACAGCATTAGCAGTAAGGCCAATATTTGATAAACTATGGAAACTACATGACCTTTGCTCATGGTAAAGGTCTGCGTGCAGAATGCTGCAAATGATGGAAGCGATGTAATGTCATGGCACGATTATAGCGTTTTTTTTATTGCATCCACACGATGAAGGGATGACGATTCGAGTCAACACAGATGGCACCCGGTATAGTTTCTTTTGCTCTCTCTCTCTCTCTCTCTCTCTCTCTCTCTCTCTGTCTCTCCCTCCCTTTCATGTCCAACATTTCCACGCAAGACTTGAACTCCGTTGTGCAGTTGACTAAGGTTATGGCCGACTCTTTGCTTGGCAGCAAGCGAAGCGTTTTACCACATTGCTGAGGTCTGGGGTTGGCTGCTTTTTGCTTTCAGTGCAAAAAAAAGGAAACACTATTTTGATCAAAGAAAAATCCAAATGTTGCTCTTTGAAGTAGCCCACAGTTGGATTTGTGAAAAGCTACAATAATGTTTGTAATGTTGCTAATTTTCACGTGCACACACACTCACACACGCACACGTACACACCAGCCCCCTCCAGTTCCAAAGCAGGAACAAGCAATATGTGATAAAGGATGAATTTTAGGGCTCACCTCTGCCTTGCTTTTGCTTTGTTCTTGAGCCTTCACCTTTTCATGGTGGTGAGGTTTATGTGTCCCAATGATCCAAAGAACTAAGTTGTCTTGGGCTTGATGCCCCAGAATCAACCATTGCAAACTAGCCCCAGGTGAGGGACCAAGCTAGCGCAGAGACTTTACATCACGCCTGGAGGCCATGGGACAAGGTCAAGAGGACAAGGTCTTCTGGCAAAGACGGCAACTGCTGTCTTACATTTTCTAAACATAAGCCTCCCGTGATAACAAGCGTTAAGTGTTCAGATGTAAAAGATGTTCAACATAAAACTGGGTAACAGACTTCATGCAAGTCTAAAGACACAAGAAGACATTTTTAATTCAAGGGGTTTTTGACCAAAACTCAATGAATAAATATCCTCCTTACACCCAGCCTATACATTTATGATCAATGCAGGTGACATTTGTTTTTGGTCCACCTCTTCTGACTCATTGGAGCTACCCTACCCGGTCCTGGTGCGCTCGGTAAAGCACATACTGGCTTTTCCAATGATGTCTCATGAGTTTAGGTGAGCCAAAACGGAGAAGGCAAGAAAACTCATGAATAGGCTCGGTTCCCGGAGGATGTAGAACCCATTTGAAAAGGATGTATCCTTTCAGGCTGCTTCTTCAGTCACTTGATCCTTCCCGATAACACAATAATCATTTGAGACGCAGGAGCAGACGCTAGGCCAGCTTTGACGGCATTAGTGGGCCTATCGCTATTTCTTCGGCTCCTTCTTCTTGTCCCGTTCCTTGAATGCGTCTGTGCAAGGCTAGCCGGCAGCTCTCAGTCCTAATCCCTAATCCAATGTCTGAGGCCGATTAAGAGGAGCTCTTCAGGGAGGACGGCGGTGGACAAACACTTGATTGCAAGAGAGGGAGGGGGCGACTGGATGTCAGGAATGACTGATGGCTAAATCCTTGGAGAAAGTATGAGACTTTAAAGGTTATTCGGTTTTGTGATGCAATGTAGCTCTTAGCCTCAGTAGGCAGATAAATAAAAATGTTTTAGTCGGTAGATGTATTAGTGTTTTGTTTATTGCGGTGCCTTCAACAAATATTAAGTAAAGAAGAGAAATCCACTTCGGGAGTACACTTTTTTGCAATAAAAGTTTTTTCTTCAAACTTCGCTTGCCTGCCTGACCCGAGAGACAGTTGCCATTTAATTTCAAACAGAAGCACATTAATAGTAAGAACATCAACACTTATAAAATAATGGGTTGCAATTTGACGCAATATTGAAACTGATAAAATGTTTAAAAAATAACTTCAGCAATGATTCTTCATTAAGATTCTTCCTTGGATAGTACAGATGGCACTGTTGTCATTCTGTAAACAATTGTTGTTTATATATAATACAGAGAACAAATACCAAATAAAAATGACAAAATTACCTAACAAATTAGTTTGAGTTAAAATTGCAGCTATGCATTAGCGGCAGTTTCTCGGGCCAGGTTTGTGGGCATGACTATCGAAGGGCATCAAATCCAAACGAACAAATTGTCCCAACCTGTTATGTTGGGGATTGACTATTCCTGTTTCAAAAAGACTCAAGTAAGTGGGTCGGACTGTTTTTTTTTTTTTTTTAAACCTTAAATGGGGTTATTTTTTGACCAAAACATTATAGGATAGTTATAGAGAGATTGACTTGTTGATGTTATTATTTATTTTATTTCTCAGTGATTGACTGGGGACTAGACTGGAGTTTAGCCCGCTTCTTGCCCAAAGCCAGCTTGGACAGGCTCTCTAAGCATGGTAAAAAATGGATGAATGCAGGTATGTTGCCTATCCATCTACGTAGCAGCCACATAACTCTGGTTTGTCATTCAAACAGCTTTGTGGGCATTTGTTATTCAAAAAGCATACGGGTGTGTGACTATGATAGACAATGTGGAGGCCTGTTGATGGGAAGGGCTAGCCGGCTGTATCCAACAGTCACCATTAACCCTCGATTTCCCATTTAGAAAGTGTGTGTGTGTGTGTGTGGGGGGGGGGGGGGGGGGGGCTGGATATCCATGGTCGTCACCATCAATGTACAGCCAGACATCTCTCTCTCTCTCTCTTGCTCTCTCTATCCCCCTCACCACACACACACACATACACACACAAACCGAGGGATACAACGTACCGCCCCTTCCCCATCCTCTGTGTGCGCACGCCAGGGCTGAACGCGAGTCTCCGCATACAGAGTGCGGAGCGAGGCTGTGCGCATCCTCTCTGCTTCCCTTTCTCTTTTTAGATCCCTCCATCCTGCCGCGGAAAACAAAGTGTACACAGTACAGCCCTCTTTTCTTTTTTTTTCTTGGAGCGATTCTTGTTCCACTCAATTTGGGAATATGGTGCGTGTTCCAGCCTCGGACTAAAAGTGTGTGCTCTGGGAACTAATGGGGGAAATAAAAATGCTGGAAGTTCTGGTGCTTGGATTGCTCCACTGAGTTTGGATTTTGCGGCACGTTGGAACACGGGCACCAGTGAAGATTGAAGCTGAAGCATCGAAGGCTCGCAGATCGGTTCCTTCCTCCCTCCGCTGCAGCTCACCGTCTGCGGCTTTTGCGCCTCTTCTCTTGGCCAGGCTATGATTTAACACCGGGAAGGACCAGCACTTACCCCCCCTCCTCCTCCTCCTCCTCTTCTCTTCTCCTTGCATCCTAGTCAAGACTAAGCGGCACCTTACAGATGGACTAAAACAAAACTATCCAAAAAAAAAAAAAAAAAGACGTGTCTTTTTCTTGGATTTGCTCTGCTTTTAAATAGGGAGGAGATTATCTATTCGCCTTGTCTACCCATCGATCTATTTGAGCACCATGAGAGTTCTCTGCGCTGTGTTGCTTATGGCTGTTATTTGGAGCCACGAGTGGAAGTGTGCGCTCTCAGACTCCATCATCCACATTGGTGAGTAGAAATTTATCACCTACATTTTTTAAGGACCGTTTTGTCTTAGTTTAGGAACCCGAAAAACGCATGGTTGGATTCTTCCAACAAAAAAATAGCTCTCTCATGCGTCAACTTTCCATATTATGTTGCAACGCGAACTTCAATTGCATGCATCGCCTCGCATAGGGAGGTGTCGTCTACCGGCGTCTTGATCAATATAAAAGACCCGCAGGGTGCGACATTTTCGGAATGTCGTTGTGAGTGATGGGGAAACAGCTGTTAACTAATAGTTTTAGGATCGAGTGGATGGTGTAAAAGGGGTGTACGTTTTCCGAAACTGCAATTCCATGTATCAGCATCCGCAGTGCCAGCACTCAGAGAGCTTGAGAATGGGAGAGAGGAATAAATCACGTCCAGCCGTCTTTGCTTCCTCCAAAGTGTGGCACTGTTGCGTTAGATCAGGGGGTGAAGAACCCAAAGCCCGTGGGCCACAATGCGGCCTGCCACAGCATTTGATCTGGCCTCCTATGAAAATCTAAAAAAGAATAACAAATTGAGAGGAGCTCTCATCAGAAGCATTCAAATGACAAGAGGATAGGTAGGCCATCCACTGCGTTTTGAGGGTGACGAGCGCAGTTTGAGACTGTGTGTGCGTCAGTCGGGAGGAAGTGGTGGTAGATGGTGGGTGCGCATAACGGTTGCACAACTTGAATGGCCTTGGAGACTGATGTGTGGGTGAAACGTCGTCACGATGATAAGCACCTGTCTATGTAGAAGTGTTTTTGGACCGCGTTCTGCAAGCGGTTCATCTATATTTTACCTATGCTGACACGTGTCCGGAGGGACAAAAACACGTAGGAGGTGATCTATTTATGGAGCCGATTGTAGCAGGTCCCTGGATGCAGTTTGTCAGGAGCAGAATCACCGTGAGGCACTGAACGGGGAGTGCTAAAAGTGACAAAAGAGCAGTATGACTTGTCGATGATATTGATTGTATGAGTAATAAAGATATTGGAAAAGTAATCATATTCTTTTATTATAGAGTGTTATCAAGAAGACTTGCAAAAATAATATCAAGGCATTTTGTCAATGATACAAGGATATTAGCCCAAACCAACCATTACTCAAGTTACAAATTGGATCAAAACAAAATTGAGAAATCTAATGAACTGATTTTGCTTGTAAAAAATATATTTTAACCAGCATTGGTATAATGATACAGTGATAGGGTAGGATAGTGAGATTTTAATGCTATTGCGATACAGGGTTTACACAATCATCATTGAATTGGTAGAAAGACGGCTGGTAGAATTAGGTAGATGTGCAACTTGTTACCAGTAGCGCTTCAGTAATATGATTTGAGGTTTTATAAATGATTATCTCATGATACTGAAAGGCATATCATAAAGTATAGGAAACGTATCAAGCAGACTAGACATCACTTTTCATGCAATAACACTCTATTTTTTACTAACAACACAATACAGCAATTACATAAAACTTGTAAGAAATTTGAAAGATTAGGTGGTTTCCAATGCCGCATATCCTCACTAGGTTCTACTGTCAATGGACGGTAGGCGGGGATACCCTGAATTGGCTGCCAGCCAATCGCAGGGAACAGAGGGCCGAACAACCATTCACGCACCCAATCAAACCTGAGGCCAATTCACCTGCCATGCATGTTTTCGGAGCATGGGAGGAAGCCTGAGTGCCTGGAGAGAACCCACGCAGGCTCAGGGAGAACATGCAAACTTCACACCGAAAGGCCAGAGCGAGCTGGACCTCGGCATTCTGAACTCTGCCCGACTTTTTCCGTCGAGGCCTGCCGGTCTGCACCGCTAATTTCGAGTCAGCCAACATAGAGTAGCTAATGGTTTTGCCAGTTACCGTGACAGCCAGCTAATTCTATACCAATCTTTGCTGACTTTGACTTACTTCAGTTGGCCAAGTCCCGACTTTTAAAGTGAAATGAATTCAGTCACAAATACAGTAGGCACCAACAACAGTACTTATGAAGATGCCGATCCCATGTGTACAAAATGATAAGTGCACCGCTCACGCATATATTTTTGTACTCGATTAAATTAGATGCTTTCAATTATATGCAGATACTAAAATAAATGTTTGATCGCTACGTCAGATTTCATTTTCAGCGTGCATGTGCTGTAACCCTACAATAAGGGATCGCTCTACCTGATTCTTTTCTAAATTAAATCATCATACAAAGACGATGGACTAATCGATCTGGTCAGATTAAATTGCTAATAGATCTGTAAGCTAGTGCAGAGTGATATCATAAAAATATGACTCAACAAAAGACAAGATAAAATGAGGTAGACTACTAACTTCTTAACACACTGATGACATGTTGATGCTTTTTCAACTCTGATATCGAGTCAATATTTGTAAAATATTAATTACTGCCGTATGGAGTCATTGCATTGACGATGCTAAGAGAGCTTTTATTTTGGTCAAGCAGAGATACGTTTGCACTTTGGGGAGCACGATTCGTCCCACAATCGCGCACGCAAAAACACGCACACAATGGCGGCGTTGCCATCGCCTGGTGAGGCAGACATCTGTAATCCAGTAGTTCAGCGGATCACCATGTGACTGGTCTGATCCCAGCAGCGGCAGCGTGTTCTGCAAGTGTCTCGCCGCATGACACGGGAACCTCATCCTAACACACTTACATAGGAGTGTTAAAGCGCTTGGCTATAGAGACAGTATGAGACCTTTCTCTAAAGGCTTACCAACAATAGGGCAGAACAGAAAGCAGGTCAAGGTTGACTGAGTGTGTATGTGATGTGTGTATCAGTGGCGGGCTTAGATAGGGAAAGAAGGATGACGCGCCGACATGATGGGTAGGCTTTGCTTCTCAAACAACACAAGCAATATTTACAGTAGTTAGGGTGATTAATTGTAATATGCACCATAGTGTTGACCCCATTATAAAAGTTGACAACAATATGACTCACATTTTGTAACTTTTAGGATATTCTTTGTTTTTCATTGAATCCAGATTTCGAACAAGATGAAAAAGTTTGTCATACTAAAGCTGCATACCAAAATTGAATAGAAAGTAATTTGTAGCTTTGTTTCCTGTCAATGCTACGTTTGATCGGCATTCTAAATTGAGAAGCAAATATTTTGAGTCACACCAAAGCACACTTCAAAATGTAATCAAATTTTAATCAAAAGTTGATGGAAACTTTTTGCCTCCCTGTGGGAGGGGAAAAAAACAGGCGTTTCATTCTCCAGCAGCCACACAAGACAATTCCATCAAAAGTAGTTTGAATGATCAGGTCCCATTTGCGGATTTTGCAGGTCCAAAGTTTACCAGGTGACTGTATGGAAAATGAAAATAGCAAAATGGCATCACTAGTCAAACTTATATTGTTATAATTATGGAGTCACTGACGTAGAGAGGCAAAAGGCAAATGACTTTCAAGTTATGCGTAAGTGAGCGTTTCTACAAGTGATTTCCTACAAATTCTTTTCGTATGAAATCTTGCTAAACAAGTTATTACTTTTCAGTCGTATTTGTGGAAACCAGACAAGCAAGCATTTCCTGTTAGAAGACAATGAAAACCTTGTGAGGTGCTTTATTGAATGCGAGTCACATTTATTCCTCCTCTAGTTACGACTCATTGAAGCAGTGCATTACGGTACTCTTGCATAAACAAATGTGAGCGCAACCTGGTTTGACTTATTTGATTTCACTTTTTCTTTCTCTTTTTTTCCTCTGCCACAGCCTCGTGATCAATAGTTCATTTTATTGCTGGGCAATCGTCCTTTGAATCACAACAAAAGGTTATCAACGACCGAAAAAAAAACAAAAAACCAACACTGTCGCTCTCCTTCTCTCACCAATCCATCTATCCTTGCCTCCTCAGCACAGCAGCCTTAAGCCGCAGTGCACGAGAGGATTGCTTTTTCTCATAAGTGTTTCAAGGAAACGGAGGGGACATAGAGACGCATGTTGGGATTTTAGCATGGAGCAAACCTCTTTACTCTGACCCGTGTCTATGAGTGTGCGCGGATGTGTGTGTCGGTGTCTCATATTGACTTAGAACTGCATAACAAAGGTTAAAAAAAAAGGTAGCATAGCCCACAGGCGCATCACATTGACATGTCAAAAGTAATCCCTTTTTAATCTCTTTGTTGCTGCTAAAGATGGATTGAGGGAAGGCGAGGCCAGAGAGGTGTATATCAAAAGGGATGAGGGGGGGAAATCTGTACACCCCTTGGGTGTATTTAGACACTTTTTCACCACTAAATGTAATCTCGGCGCACCTAATATTGTTGCGGCATCGGTGTGAACAGTTGTTATAACGCGTACAATGTACGTCTACAGTAACCCAGTAACGTATCATGCAAGCACGGCTCACACCCAGAAAGCAATGCACGGGCTGCCTTAGTAGCATACAAGCTACTCGGTGGAATTTGGTTTTTCTCATGTCAATTAATTGCCCAGCGAGAATTCACTGAGGATTGCAGATTGAATCCGGTGAGGGTCAAAAAGCCTTTGGTCAAGCCTTCCATTAGACCTGCTGAACTTGTAATGAGTTATCAATAATATTGACTGAAGCCTTTAGTTTAAATCGGCTCCATTTAATAGGCTCTCAATATTTATTCGGAATACATTTTACACTCAGCTGGTAGGGATGGGAAGACAGACAGTAAAATAGCGGTTCTGTCATTCTAGCCTTGCTCATGCCTAAAACATGTTCTGTTATAAAAATGTTCTGTTCTTTTCATTATTATTTTTTTGACTGTAAAAAATACCTAGGCGGATCGATACAGAAATAGAAATATGTGGCCATACCAGCTGGTAACTGTTTTAAGATGTAACTTTTGCTCCATTATCATAATAAAGTACCATATTTTTCTGACTATAAGCTGTGACTTTTTTTTTTTAATAATGATTTGAGCCCTGTGGCTTATAGTCTGTGTCTTCTTTTTTTTTTTTTTTTTTTTACCTACCTGAAGACAATCCATCAGTAAAAAAAAAAAGATTATCTGTAGGTGTCAATGGGCGTGCAATTGGCTGTGAGTATGAAAGAGTATGAAAATATAGTATTACAAATATATATGTTTGTATTTATATATGTATGTGTGATTGTATACATGAATTATGTGCAATGTGTTTATATATTTCAATAAAATATTCATTCTATAAAACGCGGAGACAGAAGAAGACGCTATGAAAGTATTGATTTTGTGTTTGAACGATTTAACTCTGAAACCTCTGTGTGATTTTTATTCGGAACTATTTTTAGGTCCTGCAATTAGTGGTGGGTGGTTCAAAACTGAAGTAGCAAAACGGCAACGCTAACCTTACCCATAATTATAGAGGCCGTCATCCCGTACAGGTCAATCATAAGTACAGAATCATTTTTATTCAACTTTTTAACTAGAGTTGGAAGAATACATTCTTAAATGATGATCATGTCATTTAAACCTTGGATAAAATTGCCATGTTTAAACAATTAATTTGTAATGACTAAAATTTGTTGTCATGGGCTAAGTTTAAAAATTATGGCCAATAAGTTTCCAAAATCCTTGATAATCTAATGGCTGTTTTAAACACACATTCTGGGACTTTTCTTGTGTTACTAATTTCAAAATACCAGATAGTCAAATTATATCTTTACTGTAATTTAATAATTATGACAATTGTTAGTTATATTTTTCTTAACATGACATCCAACTTTTCTTACATGGTTTGCAATGGAAGGATGGATGATGAAACATTTTCCTTCTCTCGCAGTGTACTGATTTAGAGAGTCTATGAATATGATTTGGATTTTTGAAGTCGTGTTGCACCTCTTTTGCAAATGACTTGCTGTATTTTTTCACGACGTTATGGAATCAAGTGTTCGGATCTGGCTGGCATCTCCCTCCATGACGATCAGCATGCAGAAGGATAGAGTGCGCGGCCGAGGGGAGGGAATGGACTGGTCTCGTGTCCCTGTGCGCGTCGTGTGCTGCATGGCAAATGCCCCTTCCCCACTTTTGCTTTATGAGGGCCGCTTGTATTGCCACGCAGACAGCACGGCTGAGCGACTGGCGATGTGTTGCCCCTTCATTAGTTACACTACTTGATTTATGCAGTCACATTAAAACCTTAATACACGCTCAAAACATTTTTTTGCATTGTACCACATGCATTGGAAGAAGCTTGTAACATTTCAAATGAGCATATAAAACGGCAGGACTTGGGAGACATGTACTGGAGCTGGTTTTATTTGATGGCCGTGAAGCATATAGCAAAAGTTCATGTTTAAATCTGTACACTGTATATTGTGTTTGACACCACGGGGTTTTCTTAGCACGCGGCATCTATGACAGCCTGTTGATGCTCCTCCCAGCTGCGGTCCCTTCTAAAGATTTCTTATTTTTCCCCAGATGGGGTTTTGAGTCTTTCCTTGCCCTTCTGGGAGCTTTGTTCAGAGGATGCCATTGTGTGGAGGATGCCTCTGTGACTTTTCACTTGTGAATCCCTTTGAGACCCTGTGGTGATTAAAGGCTATACAAATAAATTTGACTTTGTTTGACATTCCGGTGCGGCGGCCTGACTACAGATAGTTTGCAAGAAAGTAGTACGTGCACACAATGCAGCACACGATGTCTTTTAACAAATTTGAGCACTTTTGTACGGCTTAGAATAAAAATCCTGTCACCCTGTGTACACTTGTTTAGTTAGTTAGACCAAGACACACAAGAATAACCTTGACTAATGAGCCACTTGCTGCTTTGGGAGTCTAAAGATAGATGATGATGTCATCTTGACAACAGCTTGTTGCTACTTGGTAGGGTGGGTTCATCATTAACGCAAGTGTGCAACATTTCAGGACACCAGGTTATTAATGACAAGACTAAACATATCAGACCTGTCACCATTGAATTAAAGAAAATATCTAATCGGTTATTCAGTCGAGTAAGCGACCTCCCCATAATCTATCCATCCATTTAACCAGTTAACCAGTGCGTATCGCAGATGTCTTTGGGCGATACATGGGGTCTATCCTGATTTGGATTGCAGCTAACTGCAGGGCACACATAGAAAACCCAGAGAAAACCCAGAGAAAACAAGCCTCCACACAAGGTAGGCTGAAGCTGGAATCAAATACGTGACCTCAGAACTGTTACGCAGACATGCTAATGAGGTTTTTGTAAATGGGCCACATTTTTTGAGCAGGGGCTCTTCACTGTACTGTTTAACTATCAATCGCAAGACTATCACATTGACATTCAGACCAAGGGCTATTTTTTTTCAACAAATAAATAAATGCTCATCTGTTGTTTTTTTTTTTCTTTCCATATCTTCTAATTTAATTTTTGCCGATAGTAGTCACTGAAGAAACAGTTCACTCTTAGAAATTAAAAGAAGAGAGTGTTCAGCAAAAAATCATTTACAATCATATACAAGATCTTCTGACAAAGAAAGCTGTCGTCCCAATTTTATCAAACATTAAACTGGTTTGTCATTCATGACATACAGTTGTTTCGCTCCTGTATCAGAAACAAGTCCTGGCATGCTAACGCAATGCTGCTTAACATTTCTAGATGCAAGATTAGTTGCAAAATTACTAATGTATTGCTCCAAATGGAAAACAGTTGGTACTACATGTCAGTGGCTTTATTTCCCTTTCAGTACAGCAAAAACAAAAGTGTAGGTTTTGTGAATTTTTGCATCAGTAATGGTGTGAAGTGGGTGTCTTGGTGGAGCAGTGAATAGCACATCCGCCTCACGGTTAAAGGGCTTTAAATTCACCTCGCTCCAGCCTTCCTGTGTGGCGTTTGCATGTTCTCCCCGAGCCTGCGTGGGTTCTCTCCGGCTTCCTCCCACATTCCAAAAACATGCAGGGCAGGGGTATTGGACATACTAATTGTCTTTAGGTGTGCATGAATGGTTCATCTGTGCGTGACCAGTGAATCCGCGACTGGCTAGCAACCAGTTCAGGGAGTCCCCCGCCTCCTGCCTGAAGTCATCTGGGATAGGCACCAGTAAGCCTGCGGCCCTTGTGAGGATAAGCGGCTCTAGAAAATGGATGGATGGATGGATGGATGGATGGATGGAAGGTGTGAAGTGAATATCTCATTGGTTGTGGTGGGGACTTAAGCTTTCATTTCAAAGCAGATGCATGGCCAAGTGCTCCATGGAGTGGCTTAGTCACGTGTAAAGAAGGGTTACTGAAACCTCGTCAATATGTGGTTTCGTCCAAAATGTTCTCTGTGCCAGCAATGCCTCTACAACCAGGTGGTTTTATCAATTTCACCGTTCAGCCCATGAATTCAACACATGAGCAGCGGCTGCCAGACGCCGTACATTAATGCCACATCTTTTGAGTTATGCATCTGTGAGTAGTGACAGATGCGCTGGTCCATGCTATCTTTGACCGGGAAGATTTAGCACATCATATCTCGGAATGTTTGTATGACAATTTCTCCTTTTTTTTGCCGATCGGTGTATGATTCACAGCGATGGAAAAAAAAAAAGCATCCGGTTCATGTAACATCCTGCGGTTTCTTGCGAACGCTGTGAGACGTCTGGTGAGGGAAAGCGACAGACGTGTGTGTCGCTCAAGCACATCTCTTCAGTAGGCCACAGATGGAGAAAGAGACACGGTGTTTGAAAATGAGGCAGACTCACACAGCAGAGCTGTGAGGAGTACCATTACCGGTCGGAAAGGCAGCGACTGCGCTTGTAGTCACCCGTCGCCGCCGATGAAGGTGCGCCATCAGCGAGCGGCAGTCAGTGATGCGGTTGGACGAGCCCAGATGGCCGAGGCTCTTGTTACCTGCTGATTGTGCTCTATGTTTGCACCAGGCTGTGAACGCTCACACATAGCAATGGAAGTAGTCTCATCATGCTTTTTGGAGAAACTGAGTCAACATCACACGATTACATCACTCTACACTGAAAAGCCAGACTCTGGCTAGTGATCTGCATAGTATTACTAGAGAATGAGCCCTTTCACAAAAATAAATGCAAATACAGACGTTTTTAGATAGGCGTATTAGAGTGGCAGTTTACATCTATTGGCTCATTCTCTATATATGTGCTCCGTTTTGCCATCAAATCCACAGTCAAAGATTTAAAATATGTCTTGGGGATAGAATATATCATTGTGGATGCTAAATGGATTAATTGCTTTAGGTAATTCATTATTATAATCAATTGTTTCAGATAACAAATAATCAAAATCATTTATCGCTTTAGTACTGAATTACAAATAGTAATCAACTTCTTTCATCCTTAAGCACCATATTTTCTGCACAGTTATTTCCCCACCATACGGGACGCCATATTTTCAATACCATACAGCACACCATATTATTAGCCGCAGTCTTGATTATGGTTTATTTCACGACAACCTTTACATAGAGCGCATTGTATTAAAAGGTACCTGCTCAAAACGTACGGTCGGCAGTATAAGTGAACGTATGCAATACTCTCTTAATCGTTTATTGCACCCAGCGTATGTGCTGTATGTAATACGTAATGCCCTCTGATTGGTTTCTCGCTGCTAGTATGTACTGTGCGTGTTCCTTACCTACGTCCCTTTGTAAGCAGAACCTTGTCCGACAGCCAGTCAAACGGAGGGCTTACCAAAATTGCACAATGACATCTTTACACCTTTTGAGACTCAGGTCACACCAAAGCCTAACCGGATTGTAGAGCGCACTTTCGATTTTTGAGAAAATGAAAGGGACTTACTTTACTTGCACATTGTATGAAAAATATGGTACCTAAAGTAATACATTACTTTAGCATTTAATTACTGAGAGTAATTGACAGCTTTGGCTCATAATTATAATCAATTGAATATCAAAAAAGCAAAGTACTACAATGATTACTGACTTTAGTGAATAATTACCTTAAGTGATTAATTACTTTAGTTCTCAATTACTTTAGTAACAGTCAACATGGAGATAAGTGCCTGAACTTGAATGTCTAGAGTACTTAAAAAAAAAAAAAAAAAGTAGAAATATGTCTTCGGTATTGAATGAGATAATGGTCAAAGTGTATGTGTGCAAAACACTATGATCCAAACCGAAAGTAAAGTGAATATCTTAGAAGAAATCATAGAGTGTGTGTAGGTTCGCAAGCTGCAAGTCACATAGCTTCTTCCGTTAACAATCCAAGTTGAATTTACCTAAACCCTGACACACTTATTCGTTATTAGATAATTATAAGAACAAAATAATAAATATGGAAAAAAAAATTATAATCACTTCAGCACAATTTTCTTTGACACCAATGTACTACTTTTCTTTAAAACACTACAATGCAATCATTTCAGAAATGTCCAGAAAGTGCAAAAAAAAAACATTGTTGGGTTTACTGGAAGTAGCTGGGGATACGTTCCAAAGTACAACCACGAATGGATGAATCTGAATTGAAAACCGTAAATATATGAGTGCTGACTAGAATGTGACTAGAGGCGCTGTTGATTTAGACTCAATTAGTTTGCTGTCCAAACAAGGCCAACAACGCCAGAACAGAGTCTTCTCAGCTGTATTATTCACTTGAGTGCCACATTTTCGGAACATTCGGGGTAACCAAGTCAGTATGTTCATTTCAACAAGTTTACTTCACTAATGATACGGATGACACACACATTACTTGCCTGACCTCAGCGGAGGCACCATTGGTTACATTCCCACTCGGTGATATTTTGAGTGTGAGCGTGACGAACTGCCTGCCTCGGTGCCAGTGACTAGTAGTTTTACTCACTCGTCCAACAGCATAAATTGTATAGAAAACATATTGAATGGGTAGATGTCAACAAGCTTGTATTTCTCAGTGGCATGTGCCGCTTTGTATTAATGGCTTACAGATGGGTTTAATTTCTATTGATATGATGCTCAACTAAACTTCTTTTCTGTGTTTTTAAAACAAAGACAATACAGTCTTGTCACTATTCATGAGTGTGTGAAATGAATAGTTAATCATGTCTCGAAGCAATTGATGTTTAATGGAGTGCATTATTTGGCTGCGAGAAGAAGAGGCCCTGTTGATTCAGTCGGCTTTATTGAAATATGCCAGCTTTTCGAAAACAGATTTCTTTCGTGAATTGAAAATCTAAATTGTCCATAGTTTACATGTTTACTATGTGTCCTATGATTGGCTATCGATCAGTTGGAGGTGTACCCCGCCTCTTGTCCAAAGTCAGCCAGTATATGTTCCAGCTCATTTCTGACGCCAGTGAGGCTGCAAGTTTTTGAAATTTCTAATAATTGAATTCATTTTTAATGAAAAACCTTAAGTTCAATTGTGATTCCACTAAATTGAACTGAATCAAACCGTTCCAGTTCAAAATAAGCCTACCATGAATGATATGGCACCCCATTTATCGGGTTCGAGATTCAAAGTGTTTATTGTCATGTGCGCAGTGTCGAAACAGGTTTCTCCGTACAATGATGTTCTTACTTTGTTGTTCACACGAATGTCAATAAAAAATAAGTACCAAGATATGTTGGGAGCGGTACCGTTTGATAAAACCTCCAAAGCTTTCCGTACAATAGATAATCATAACAGAAGTTCAGCAAACACTGTCTGAAGCACTCCACTGAGGCAATGAGCAAGGCAAAAGAAGGCGTCTGATGGCACCCAACGATGCCAGGTGGCCCGACTGAAGGAGCCGCACTGATCAGCGGGGCGGCGTCATGAATGAGCGAGCCGGATGGAGAGACTAGTCGGCCTGTTCCCATTAGGATGGAAGCCGAAGGGAGCTTGCTTGCTTGCTGAAGGAAAGGAGGCAGCGCTGCCAGCCAGGGAGGGCTAACCGCATCAAGACAGGTTTAAGCGTTACCTTTGTCCCCGTAACACAAATACATTCTGGCCAAAGCAAACTACTTGTAGTTGAAAACATTTAGAGGGTGCTTTTTATTTTATATTCCACCTAAGAAATGTTTGTTATAGGATACCTAATCTTCATGGCTGTGTATTGTTCCTATAACACCAACATAACTAGCGTGTGCTAAAGGTATAATTTCATCATTAATATGAATGTATCCCACTTTAATTTTAAATTATAACATATTTTAAAATATATCGTATATCATACAGGTCCATTTAAGCACAAACTAGACTACTGTTATGTAAGCAGCAAGTGTCATTTGCATTCCCTCTTCGGCAACACTTGACCTTTAGCGCAAGGTGCGTAAACAAATATGAGTAGCTACTCTTAATTTGCCGCCACAATTGCACGCTTGCCAAGTTTCATTTTCCAAACGTTTCAGGAACAAAATGGAGACATTTGCCTATCACACGCTAATTAAGCCACATGATTAGCAGTACTTTAATAAGTACAAGTGGGTAAAAAAAAACAAAAAACAAAAAACAGCGAGTCTCTGTTGTAATACCAAATATACACCTGCAGCAAGTCTGTATTGGCGAAAAATGTCTCTTGCATGCACTCTTTAGTCTTTGCATGTCTTATGTGTCCAAGCCTGCTTCTCATCTATTTTTTATGCATTGAATTTGTGCAATAGAATGAAGAGTTACAGCTTCTAGCTTTGCTTGTTCTAGTCAAACGTGCGGCAAAGCGGCCGAAGGATGCCCTGGATGTGCATTAAAGTGGCTTTCGCGTGTGGCATTGTACAGTACTGCGTACAGTACGTCCGGTATGTATGCAAGTGTCTCGCTCATGCATGCGCGCCAATGAGAGCCTGTTCATGCATTAAGCATGGCACTTCTTTAAAAATGCTCGTTGGCAAGCACTATCTCCAGGCGGGTAGCGTACATGTGTGGGCGTGTGGGTTCTCATGCATGCATGTGTGTGTGTGTGTGAGGGTAATTGTGTAATTTGCTGGCAGCCCACTGAATCCGCTGAATTATTTCCACGACAGCCAATGGTGGCCGTGCGGCTTTTTAGCACAGTGATAGAAATGAAGCATTGCATGAGAAATATTGCCTTATTAATATCCACTTAAGTGATTCATTGGACAGTAAAGCATGAAGATGATGCCAGGGGATTTTGATATTTTATACCATATCAATGCCAGATTTTGTTTTTAAGCACAAAGCGATGAGCTAGATCCTCCAACAGCAGGTCTCATGTTAATCCCTACCATTTGTTTACTGATGTAATATAAAAGCCTAATGTAGACCTTTATTACTGAGCAATTACCAAAGATAAATGACAATTAGGGAATAGAATCAGAGTTGAAGCAATTGTGCACTGTATAGTAAGAGCGCACTGACAGCACAGACTATACAACCTCCTACTTTTATATTTGCAGCATTTTGTTGTTGGGCCTAATGGTTTGCTTTTGTGCCTAACTCTAACCTTTGGAGACTTTCAAGTGTGGAGGTTGTGCCTTCTCTCTGCTTCTTCGTACTCTGGCATTTGTTCCACATTCACATCAGAAAACATGCAAGTTAAGCTCGTTGAAGCCTCTACATTGTGTGGACGCAACTCTCGCTTGTCCAAAAGCTCTCTGACTGGTTACCGGTCCAAGGTGTTCCCCATCTTATGCCCAAAGTAACCTTTCAGCTGCATGACCCCAATGAGGCCAATCAGTATAGAAAATGTATGAACAGGTTGTTGCTGTTAGGGACTACTAATGTCCATGTGGTATTGTACCGTTAGAATATCAAAATGAATATCAGAATTTTTCTAACAAATCCGAATAAAACTTGTTTTACTGTAGTACAAAATAAACAATAGTTAAAAAGGAAATCTTGGTCTGCAGGTAGAGCTGTCGTAGTGACAGGTAATTATCAAATTAATCAACTATTTTAACCAAGTAATCATTTGGAACTATTGTTTAAATTATGATCTAATTTCATGAAAGCAGACTGATTGTCTTTTGTGTTGAATCCAAATCATTTGCAAACATCTGCTTTTACATTGCAAAAAGATGGCCTAACCAGTTATTAATTTCAGAACATTCTCGTCATGAAACTGAAATTCTAAGCATTTGAACGATTAAGCTCTCTGATTTGATAACTCTTACATCAAAAATATGAATTGCTTCATTTGGTAATCATTTAGTTGTTGATGAGTCGGTTCGTTGTTGCACCCTGGACCAGAATAGATCGAAAGAAAGAAGAAAAGTACCTATTCCCGTCCATCTCACTTCTGTCTTCATAATAATCCTGTATTGTTGTTGCAAAAACAATTCTCACCAAAAATTACAGTATAAGGGAAACATGAAATACTTGCAAAGTATATCTTGACCAGGATTACGGCGAAATAATATACATCCCAACAAGGGCAGCACAGTGAGCTAGTGGTTGGCACCAGTATTGGGAGTAATACATTGCAAAAGTAAAGTCATTACTGCAATGCATTACTTTTTGCTGTAACACGATGGTGTAATTTAGTACACAGGTCAAAATAGTAATATTGTACTCGTTACAATGCATTTTTAGCCTGAAAGTGGTGTGTCCTCCCCAAAGGTTCACCAAAAACACAGCAAGATTGGAGGAGAAAAGTGTCTAGGGCAAAAAAAAATTACATGCTGTTGTTAGTATCTACCACAGCAGGCTGTATGCGGAAAGAGCAGACGACAGGACAATATACAAGAGGTACCCGAGCTGGACAGGCGCCCATTACTTTCAGTTCGTCAGAGATAAAGACAAGAAGAATATAATCGTTAGGTAGAAGAGCGGTCCACTTAGCCAAATAGTACCAGCAATTTGACAAACCATTTAGATTAGTGCCACTGTAATGTGAAGTTAGCAAAAAGAAAACCTGCGGAGGATTGAGCTCTCTCACTGAGGGATGCCACTTCCACCTCAAGAGATTCAACGTTTGGTTAGGTGCTTTGCTTGCGCTTTCCACAGTGGATTCACCATTTGGAAAGGTTGTCAGCAAGATCTCTGTGGCAAATAGCAATAATGACAAGGTAAGCTCACGCAAATCTTCACTGTACAATTGCTATTAATAATAGTCTATAAATAGTTCTGGTCAATGTGATGAAGATGAAGCATACATAACCCATGTTAGCAAAACACCTTAACAATGAATTAGGGTAGCTGCTAACATTAGCCCCACAGAAACCATCTATTTTTGAAACATCTCTCCCTAACCTAGCCGACTGCACTTCAATTTGGATATTAACATTGAAATTGTGAAATGCAGCATAAACATTGCGTCACCATGCTGTGATGTTAAGTCATAAAGGGATTAAAATACAAAAAAACATTTTGTATCTTGTGTTTGAAGGTTTATAATACAACACAGATTAAATGATTTGTACTGTTTTTTGCTTAAGACAACTTTTCACCATATGTGTAATGAGCGTAATGAGCTCCATTAAGAATGGCGAATCCGTATTTCCAGCTGTAGCGGTGAGTGTAAAATGAAAGTAAAGCAAGTGTAGTGTAACGCAATACATTTCAAACAGAGTAATATTGTAACGAAACTGATTACTTTTGAAACGACAGTAATAATAACAAATAATGCGTTACAGTTTTGAAGCAACTTGCCCAACATTGTTTAGCGTGGCCGCCAAACAGTTCTGGCGTTCAGAGCTCGAATCTCCAGCACTCGCCTCATCTGAGACAGGTCCCTGCTCATCCGCGGTAGATGAGTTATCATGCCCAAAACGATACAGATTTCTTTTTCTTTGCGGGGCACAAACATGTTGTTCTTGTATACAACACCTTGACAGCAAAGCAGAACTGTTATGCGGCGTGGTATCAAATTGAGCACGCCAGTGACTTCATTATGACCGCAGAGACAACCCCCACAGTGCGAGAGAGCAAAACAACTTGGTGGTGCTGTTGCTCAACGTTGCGCTCGGCTGGGGGAGGAGGCGATAGATTATAGCTGAAGCCTTCATTTCCATATTATACAACACAATTATCGCATGACTGATGCGCACGCGGTGACTTTGCTCTTTTCAAATGGCTGCATGCAGCGGGGACTGAGATGCTGCAGCAGCTTGTATGTAGTCACAAAGCTGCAGCCATTTTTGTGTGAGTCGTTTAGTACCAGGTTATGTTCAGCATGATGCTTCAATGCACGCATACTACTCCAGCATTTCTATTCTCACACAATTCTCTTTGTTCAAAGCCTACACGAGCGTAAGCGCATTATTCATAACCGCTGCGTAGGTTCAAATTCGACTACTGTAAATCAGTGGACACCACCCTAAATCCAAAAAGTTGTGCATTAAAATAAGGCTGCCATCAAAGATTTGCTTAGGTCTAAAAAAATCACTACATGTTGCTTCTATAAATGCCTCACAAATTTTGCAGTTTCAAATTGAACTCCTGGAAGTCGACCCATAGCGTTCAATTAAACTTTTGTAAATCCCTCTAAAATTGCAAGTTAAACAATCTCCTAAAATGTAGGTACGTTGCCACTGTATTCTCCAGTTGACGTTGCCCTTATGCATGTTGTCAGCGCTTCCGGAAACACGTGTCGGAATTGAGGGGTGTTAAACCCTCGGCTAATCACCATCGTGGGATGTCAGTTTGTTTGTTTGTTTGTCTGACACACTTGGCAACAAGTCGCAAAGCTGCGTGCATGCGCCCATCTGGATTGCAGCTTCACAGCCAGGCAAATGTGTGCTCCGTAAGGGACTTAAACATGAACATGATGGAATAAACAGCGGCAGCAAACATGAAACAAGATTCCGTATAATGCTTTGAAATTACTTTTTTGTTCCCATGAAGTGCTTTGGGGGATTTTTTTCCCCATTGCGCAAAATATGGAATGCAGCATATTTAATGCCTATTTTAAGAACGTAGGCCATTTTTTTCCAAAAAGATAATCCTCTTGTGTTTGTATGTAATGTAGAGTTAAATTGGTGTACCCCCACCCCCCACCCCCCAAAAAAAAACAACAAATTTTAACATGCAAGCCTAAAATGAAATGGACCAACCAATAAAACACTCTCACTTGACTTTCATCAGTTTGAGGCTCCTTGTATGTGCCCCAAAAAGCCAAAGAAAAGGAAAAAGACAAGAGTAATCTTTTTGATTAGGGATGAATCAATGTTGTGGAAACTTTTTTTTTTTATGACATAAGAGATCATTTTTTTCAATAATGTGGGGTCAAATAATAGACCATAATTACTCCTAAATGTATGCATTCTTATAGAGGAAGTAAACCCAAAAATGACCTATGTTTTTTTTACTATATGTTCCAGCCCTGCTACTTTAAACTTGCCATTCTGAGTAATGGAACGGAAAATTATTATTATTTTTTTAAGCAATATATTTACTGTTGACCCCCCCCCTGTCTTCGCAGGGAATACAGTAGCTACCAGGCTGGCCAATGAATAGAGGAGATCTGGAATATAATGGACACCTATTGAAATGCATTGGGTGGAAACAAATGCTTTTATATTCATTATCATTTTTTAAATGAATCAGTGATCATTTTTTTCTGTCTGCCAAAAATTAGCATTGACATTGGCTGAAGGAAAAATCCCTGCTCATTAATATTTATCATAGTTTTGTGATGTTTACTGTTTTCTGTCATCATTTTATTATGATTATTTTTAAATTGTCTTAGGTCTTGTAAGCCAGACTTCCAAGTGTGGCAAATGGTATGCAATTGAGGTTGTTTGTATTGAGTTGAGTTTGTGGAATACGAATTAAGCAGCAAAATCACCCACTTTTATCCATCTCATTCATTTTGCCACTTGTTAATATCTGTCAATGACACGAAGGTGCTAAGAACTCAAAGATAACGCCTCACTCTTTTTTTGTGTGCGTGTTTTTTGGAGTTCGTTCATCTAACATTCACAAGTCGCACCAGGTTTGGTCATTCCCTGAGCAACTGTGATGTGCATTTTCAGTTGACAGCAAGTGAGTCATATTCCACGAATCAGAAAACAATGTTTGGACAAGTGAGGTTGCACAGAACATGTTCATGTCCAAAAAAAAAAAAGTTATCTTGACCTCCCCTTCGATGCCTTCCTCATATCTCCCTTTTTATTTTAGGAAGAAGCGTAGCAATTGCCTTAGTTCTTAAACAGCATTATTCTTACACATATTAAAGAGCTAACAAGTGGGCCCTTTACAATTTGGTCGCAAAACCAAACAGGATCTCTGCTGAGGCACGTAAAGGGTTTTCCAGGTTTAAAATGCGGATCCTTACCCGATCCCATGACACCGTTAGCTTCAATTAGCGTTACAGTTAATGACGTGATCGCCATACAACATTGTGTTCTGTCATGTTTTATGTTCCGTGACCCAGTCTAGCTCCCTACGCACAGGTGCCTTCCCCCTCCTACCTCATGTAGCCTCAATCATTCCGTGAGGATATGTGCTCCAATGAGTAGTTCATTAGCAGACAACGATAGTGTCCACCATTTGGTCATGTACGCCACATTGAGTCCTGGAGCTCATGTCTAATTCTCAAATAAATCTCCATGCAGTGTCTTTGAGGCTACCGTCTCCCTTGTGACATGATGAAGAGCGCCATAATGGCTTACAAATGTGTGTGCTCTAGTGGGTCGATTTAAAACTTCATTGTTATTTACAAGAGTGGATGCCACGGGGAGCGCGGGCGAAGAGGCGAGCATATTGATTATGGCTGCACTTTTAAGCTGATCACACACTTGCTGTAAGAGTTACGGCGTTATGACTCCAAAGGTTTTAAGTGCGACTTGCTTCTACCTGAAACAATTCCCCGCTCTAGACGCGGGTGTGAGTTTGCGTTGCCCTTGAGTGCAGTGTAGTCCTTTCTAATGCTGTTATATTGATACTAGTGACTAACTCGACAGTGTGCCAAACGACAATGCATATTTAAAATGGGGCAGCATTAATACTTAATGTAGAAATCAATGCGTGACAAATGAGGTAGATTCATGCACTTTAAAGTAATTAAAAGGACGGAGATAAAAAATGATCTTAATGCTATTTTATGTACTCGGAACCACAACCTGCACAAAAGTGTCATATGACTGCATAGAAACACGTTCATTCAATAGCAGTTGAGTTTACAAAGTATATTTTTAAACCAACATTTCCCCTGCAACACAAACAAGCCATTGCATTTTGTGCCACTCAAGGATTTTTTTAAAAAAAGATCTTATCGGAAAATGGTGGACATAAGTCCAACTCCATGAAATGTACATTACTGTCAGTCAAGGCAATCTTCGTTCTCACTTCAGAAAACTCAGAGGCTTAACTGTTTATTCTTTTCTTCTAACAAATAACACACTGGAATAATGCACCCAAGTAAACACAGAGTGATTAAAGATAGTTTTTAGTTTCACTGAAACCTATATTTTCAATAAGTGAGAATTGTTATGCAAATACTGTATAGTTAGAGGGATGGCAAACGTGGCAAAAGTTATTGTGATCTTAATGGCTCTTGAGCACGTTGTTTGTGGAATTGTATGGGATTATGCTGAAAAAATGTTTTGCCACTCTTGTACAAAATGCTGAATCATATTCATAGGAGGAAAATAAACTACTTGGCTAATTTCCCAGAGTTCAGCCACATTAAAGTTGTTTTTTTTTCCTTGTATGTTTGTGTGTGTGCGTGTGTTGTATGGTAAACATCTGAAGTCTAAACAATGAGAACCTTTAAGATAAATCATGTGGACCTACAATCTCTCGCATATTGATGGTTGTCTGCCATCTTGACTCTACATATTGCGTGAAAGAAAACGACAGGTGTTATTCCAGCTGACAAATATTTGATTGTTTATTTATTTATTTATATTTGGGCGCTACCTCATCCCTTTGTCTTCATCCCTGTTGATGTTTGGAGTCTATCTGCAGCTTGACACTGTTCAATGGGCACACTGTTCACAAAAAAGCCAAGAAGAGGATCTTTTTTTGAACACCTGTTTATGTAAATTCTCGTGTTGCTTTACTTCATTTTGCTGAATGGTGGAAAGGTCAAGTGTTAGATCACTTTACTTTTTCTCACCTCTTCGCGCGGTTGATGAATTTGCATCACCATGCAGATAGTTCTAACAAAATTTACAACACTAATGATGCCATTGATGATTGTTTTTCTGTTTGTGGAAAAACCTACTTGAGGTAACTTGGTAGGGGTGGAAATATGTAATATTTTGCTCTCCAAACAAGCAGAATCCTCGCAGTTGTCTAGATAAGCACTTCACTTATACAGCAGAGATTCTCACACCCCAGGGAAAGAACTACTTCATCTGTAAGCGTTAGTACCTGAAAAAGTAACACAATTTCACTCATTATTATTGAGTACGTTTATAATGCAAAGTCTGGTCATAAATGGGAAATACTCATTAAACTGGATGACACACATGCTGATTATTACACACACATGTTTCAGTAGAAAAGGCACACCAGCACCCAATTTGGTAAAGATATTGAGAAATAAAAAAGATATAGATAACTATGAAAATACAGTTCAGTTCCTATGGTCATGCATTAACCACCCGTGTCACATATACGGTCCTGTATTTACTGTTGTGCCTGGTTGTAACTGGTTCCGTCATGTATCTGTTGCTGCGTCGTTGCTATCTTTCTTCAGTTTGATTTACTGTGATGATGACTGATGCTCTTAGTTCTTCTGGTTCAAAATTTCACTCTGCTTGTGACAGAAAGTCAGTAAGTCTGCCATCCCTCTATCTGGCAATTACATTTGTTTGTGAAAATTTTTTCCACAAATGAACTTCATTCCATACAACCAAAATTGCAGATTTAATTATCATTGTAGCTATTCATGCAATCTGAATATGCACTATTTACTGTTTTTGGTAATGAGGCGGTGCGCCATCTCTGCCGGTACAGTATGTGGAAAAAAAAAAAAAAGGAAAAGCCTATGAAATATTAATATGAAGCAAATAAAATGCTTTTGCTACTTATTTTGTAATGCTCCGGTACTTAGTTGACCGAAAGTACCTGTTTGCTTCATTAAATCACAAGCAACGGGACAGTAATCCCTATGCAAATGTCTTATTCAATTACACTGTGCTATACTGAGCATAAGTCTTGTAGCAAAATCTTAAAAAGTTAAGCTGCAAATCCTCTTTTCGTCCACAGGCCCCAGCTAAAATCATTAGGATATTGTTGTTTTTTTGCTTCCATAAATTCCACTCATTTCCGGTGACCTTTTGTACATGATTGTGTTTGAGGGACTGGGAATTGACTGGGTGTTTTTTTTTTTTTTTTTTGTGTGTGTGTGTGTGTGTGTGCGTGAATGTGCATGTGTGTGTTCAGAGTCACACAGAAGATCTCAAATAAAGGTCACTTTGATTTATGTACCATTAGTAAATTGACTATGATTAGCTAAATGAAATGCAAGAAGGACAGACACTGCACTGTCTCAACAAAGAGAGTTGGGTTGATTTTTCTTTAAGAGTCAACAACAACAGCTTATTAGTAGAGATCGAACACTTCAGAGTGACTGGTGATTCCAACTGTCAGCCATCTTTTGCATCCTGCACTTGGTAGTATTAATACATTTAAATGCTGAGATTTCAGCAATCACAACTCTGAAATTGCCAGTCCACACAGTTTGGCATCTTCAGGGTGTCGTGAGGGCGAGGTGTGACGTCATGGGTGTGCGTCGTAGAGCCACTAGCGCTTACATCCTATGCAACTATCTTGGTTGACAACGGTTTCACAGATAAACATGAAATTTGTTTGACATGTCTACATAACAGGACACACTAAAGTTTCTCATGATCCATGGAGAAAATTCATGGCATACTTGGACATTTACCTGAACATTCATAAACAAAAACGGTTCTACTTTATACATTTTATTTCATTGTCTTTTGCTCTGAATTGGATTTTCAAAGTAACTTGCAACATTTCCTTCATTTGCTTGACTCATGCACAGTAGCGGTGCAATACATCATGAGTTTTGAAATCGCTGAGAAAATGAATGGATGGAGTTTTCTTCAAGGACTTCAAAGCCACGATGATGTCCTAGCATTTTTGAGGTATCCGGCCGTGATGCCCCGACTAGCATTACAGTCCCAAAGTAATTTCTTTGGTCGGCATTTCTGCCCAATGACGACATCTTTTAGCATTTACGAGCCATTTCCATAGGGGGATTGCCATTTCTGCTTACCTGGAGCTGTTTGGCTTTGATGCTATGTTCAAAGATGATATGCATTCAGAGAGGAAATGGGTCTAAATGAATAAATGGGAAACTAAATGTGATGTCGAAACTGCACGTTGAAGGCAATATGGCTGACATTTTGTGTACTGGACATTTTTAAATCAACAAGAGGCATTTTTCTGTATGTGCGATGCCACCACAGAAAGGTCAGATTGATGCCAATGAGACAGGATGAGAACAAGAATAAAATCAGAGAAAATGTCTGACTCTTTAGATGAATATGAATACAATCATCAATTGAATATGTTTATTGAGACATTCATGTTACCACAGCAAATGCTAGCATAAATGCTCAATTATTAACAGCGATACTTATCAGTTGTCTTCTTAAGATTTGATGGTTTTATATTGAGTTTGATCAAGTTTGAAAATTTCATCCATCCATCCATGGATGGAACATGCCTGGAATACCTCACCAGAGAGGCATCCAGGAGGCATTTGTACACAATTATGAAATGATAATGTGAATCGAGCATATACAAAGGCAAGCTTATCTAGATACAAACATGACCCAAAACAAAAGTCCCCAAGAGCGTCGTTTTGTGCACATTTTTAACTGTTTTTGTTTTGTGTTTTTCTGCTCATGCTGTATTTTGCTTCAAGTGTGTTTGGCAGTATATATAGTGAACTGTATTCTTTGTGCGTACAAAAAAACAAACAAACAAACAAAACAGTTCTTATCTTGAATGAAGTTTTCAAAAGGCAGGTCTGTCACCCCAAACTCAGTTAATGACCATATTTGCATGTGTGATGCGTGCTGATTGCCGTGCCAATGGTCTTGCCAAATGGCACCTCTCTGGCCTTTCTACGGTTAACCGGATGCCCGCTCCGCCTCAACTGGCTCCTTTCAAACGTAGTTTGACTGATATCTCGAGAGGTTTACCTTTGGACTCAGCTCCTTCATTACCACTACTGATCGGTACAGAGTTTGCATCACAGCAGATGCTGCATCGATCCATGTGGACAAGACCCCAACATACTTAAACTCTTCAAATTGGGGCAGGACCTCATCCTCGACCCGAAGAGGGCACTCCACTCTTCTAACTGAGAACTATGGTTTCACATTTGGAGGTGCTGATTTTCATTCCAACTGCTTCAGACGTGGCTGCGAACTGCTCAAGTGAGAGTTGTAGATCAGTTTCACCGTTAGAAGCTTAGCCTGAAGAAACACCTTCCATTGTACTCATTTCAGAAAAAAGCCATCTTCAATTATTAATATTTTGCAGTTTTATTGTGTTATTTTATTGTATTATTTTTACCATTTTTCTTATTTTTTTTAGTACAATATTATTTATTACGATATTAGTTTTGTCATTTCATGCAGTAGTTCTTATGCAATTTTCTACATTTATTTTGCATATTTGGTAGTGTTAGTATTCTCCTTCTTGTCACACTAGAACTGAAAAAGTAATGGTATTAAGACTGAAAAAGTAATGGTATTATGTTGTTATAATGTATTTATTTGTTATTGCATACAAAGTTGGGCCCTATTGCCCTGCAGGACACATTGAATTGCAGAGCTTCAAGGCAGGTTAGCTCCCAGTCTGATGTGACGTACACAGCCAGTGTGTACTGACGTGACCTTTACACAGATCCTTATATCCAACACATACAGCATGCATTTGCGTGCACGCCCAATTTGGTTTGACTGTGCAGTAATGCACCATGTTAGACGGCTGTCCAGTGCGCATAACCCTCGGCAACTGCATAGAGATGGAGAAATAAGATTGTCTCTCCTCATATTCGAGTCCTATTCTGAGCTGTACCGCCAGTTGGACTGGAGTGTTTTTGTGTGCATTAGTGACTGACAGGCTGCATCCGTCTGCAAGTGACTGTACTTACACTACCCATATCATAGCTATGTGTGAATACAGAATTTTCCCATTGCCATGAAAAACATTTTATTCCATGCATACATCGGGGTGATAGCTGTGTGGATGAATAGCAACATCGTTAATCATGCTAGATTTTTGTTGTGTATTACCTTCCGTGATAAAGGTGTGAGTCATAAAGTGCAAGATAAGTATTCAGAGGGCTAGTGAGCAATACTTAATGGGCTCCTCATCTACTTGGATGATAAAAGAGATGTTGAAATGTGAGCAGAATAACCTGGAGGTTGCACACAAAAAAATGAAGCGTGAGTAATGTACTCCTCTACGAACAGGTAATTTAGCCATCAATCACTTAAACTGGTCTATTAAATAATATGTAGAATGTCTGCTTATCCCATCAGCCCCCCTCCCCCTTCTTTTTTCATTCAAGTTGTCAGACTGGAATCGATGCCGTGTTTTCAACTTGACTTGTCACTTCAGCAAAAAAATCGACCCTGACCACTTTGGGCGCCTGACAGCAGGACTCGCTTGAGGTTTTATTTTCTACCGTGTACTTTTGAGTGAAGTTTGCTTTTAAAGCATGCTAGTAAAGGTGCTACTCATATTGTATTCCAATAATTCAGTGGTAAAATTGAGATATAGTGATGTAGTTTACAAGTCAGAACAAGCAGTAGTTCATCACCTATTCAAACTTGTAAAGTCATAGTAAATATTATAGAAAATATTTCTTAAAAAATATACTGCTCAAAAAATATAGGGAACACTTAAACAGCACAATGTAACTCCAAGTGTTCCCTTTATTTTTTGAACAATATAGTCATACTGCATAAATAAAAAAAATCAAGTGACAAGCAGGAAGTACAGTGGGCCCCCGTGTTACGAACTTAATCCGTTCAGCGGCTTTGCTCGTAACTCGAATTGCTCGTATGACAGGCAATCCAAACCTATGTTAATTAGTGAATGTGTGCAACACGTGCAAAAATCTTAGGTAAAAACATCACGACTTTATACACATATTGAAAAATTAGTAACATAATCTACTGTACAGTTAAATTAAATAACATAAATATACAAAGGAAAAATGACATTCACCTTTGGGGCGACGTGACTTGAGCTGGGTGGATGCGGAGGGGAGCAGAGACCAACCCGCAGAATTTATTGATTTATTTTCTTAAACGAGAACTTTTCTCAAACTAGAACATATCACCGGCGATTTCCTTCTCTTTAGTCCAGAATAGAAGAAGCCTCTCCATTTTGTTGTTGACCGAGGTCCGTCGCCTGGCAAGGAAAGTCTTGCCCTTAGAAGATTGCCGAGCAGTTACGGCCATACTCACTAGCAAGGTTAACTATGCGTGCGCCTCCTTCGTATTTTTTTATTATCTCCTGGTTCGTTTCTATCGTCATCATCCTCTTACTTCTTCCTTTACCGCCACTTGCAATTTTAGAAGCCATGTCTAACAGATAAAGTTTGCAAAGTCTTCACACCACACCGAGCAGCTGTGCCATCAAGTTAGATGAAGGCGTTTGGCCAATAGCATATCGGCATTTCTGTGATTGACGTGACACCGGCCAATAGCATATCCGCATCACCGTGACTGTGACCTTAATCGACCAATAGCATATCGGCATCTCCGTGACTGAGACCGTGACTGAGACCGTGACTGTGACCTCGTAAGACCAATAGCATATCGGCGTTTCCGTGATATGCGAGAAAAAGTAATTTTTGTTGATCCAGCAAAGCGAAAAAAATAGTGCGGACACACTGACCGGCATGTTGGATTTTTCGTAAGACGAAAGATTTGTGCGTAAGAGGGGGACAAAAAACGGCGCCGTCCACGTTCGTGAGATGAAAAATTCGTAAAACAGGGAGTTCGTAAACCGGGGGCTCACTGTATCATGGTAACGGAGCCACATAATGATATAATAATTCCTTGGCTGCACCAAGTTCCGCAAAACAGTTCATTGTGTCACGTTAGCACAATTTATAACCTCTAAAGTAGCTATCCCATTGAGGTGTGAATGTTGGCGAGGACAACGGCTCTTGTTGCAAGAAAATTTTGAACCTGTTCAAAATGTATAGCTTGCCAAGTGTGTGCATAGTGATAGACTAGACAATGAAGTAAGAATATAGGTATAGCTAATATTTGCGGTGATGGAAGGCCTCAAAAACAAATTTTGCTCAGGGCCCTATTGCGGCTGGACTGACCCTGGGGGCAGTTTATACAATAATGTATTTTATTTCTTTAGGTGTGCTGAACACTATAATCCGTATTTTCATTTCCAGTGCAGTCGAGCTGTGTCTGTGGGTGGGGTATTCTTTCCTTTGGTATTTTCCTAGACTTTGCACGGGTAGAATTGGGCATAATAGGAGACGTGCAGCACTGTCTATCAAATCCCCCAAAACACTAAAAAAGACTTGGTACAGGCTACTTCTGTGACTTGACTTGCGCCAGAATCCAAATGAAGTTACAGTATGTCAATTTTTACAGCAAGAACCCAGCCGTCAACTTCTGAAATTGGGCGCCAATGGGTTAAAGTATTGATGGGCAACTGGTGACTGGAAGTTTTGTGAAATGTACCTTCTGTGGCACCGATTTGCGTGACACAGTCGTTAGCTCAGCTTTGCTAACTTATTGGCAATTATAATGGAACACATGGCACTGTACTTAGAGTATGTTTCTCTAATTGTGCCGGTGCTAATGTAATTAGAATGTGGTTTAATGGAACAAATGTGACAATGGCTTCCATATGGCTCTCACTCTACCACTTAACAGTTCCTTTAGTTCTTACTAGTTAAGGCATTTATGGGCTACAGTTCTCAAATTAAAAAAAGAAAATCATGTCAGGGTTGGTTTCCTTAATCTGTAAAAACTAAATTTTTCTCCTTTGAAAATAATTGAAAACTTTTTTCGTTTTTTGTTTTTTTTTAACCACAACACCCACGTGTCATCTGGCACAGAGGATGTTCATGGCTGCATTAATAAATCAAGCAAAATGAAACTCAGCTGGCAGTCGAAAGGGAAGAAAATGAAACCACAAAGGCATAGGGGGATGTAAAAGAGAATGGCAACAAGAGAGATTAGGACTTTGCTGATGCCGAGCTCGTCATGCACATAAGATGAGCTGTCACATTGGATAGCGAGCAAGTCCGTCACGATGCATAATTTCATAAAAGTAGTCTCGTGGTCCTGAGCCGTGCTCCACTGGCAGCAGCTCGTGAAGTGAAAAGGGCCACAGGGCAAAATGAGAACAGGAGGCATAGATGACTTGCAGATTTTCCCATCGTACGGAGCATACAGAAATAGTGTGAATGTCAGACCCGAGATCTTCAAAGAGTCATGAGCTGTCTTCCACAGTTTCTTGACGTTTAAAGCAAGATATGAAGCTTTATTAATGGAATGCCAGACCAAAGATTTTTAGGTTTTAGCCTCTTCACCACAGAGCTGTACCTGAAGCTATGGCCTTCCTCCTGTTCCAGTCACTACAGGGCACTGACCCAACTGTCAACATTCATACAACAAGGTCAGTGATTCACAACACTGAAGTGCGAAAGATCATCTGGCGGGCTGAGGGAAATTATCCAATTTCATTTAATTGGTTTGAATCATGTTTACTCCTGACATATAATGTGTCTTCATCCATATATAACAGTAAAAGATGAAACATGCTCTGATAAAAAGGTCCGCATGCCAACATTGCTTTTGAATTGTTATCCCCAAATACTCTTCTTGAGCACTCCATCTTAATTTCCCAGCAACCAACAGGTTAAATTTGTAATTGAAGTGGATGAAAATATAAGATTTGTAGACTTTGCACATCATCGCTATCGTGTTTTATCTCAATAGCAAGCTAGCGCATATTTGTGAAGCAGACTCCAAATTACCCAAAGTTCCTATTGAGGTAAAGAACACACCAGAATGTTATCCTTCAGCACAAAATGAAAGCGATGACTGACTTGCATACACTACTGTGTTGTTTACAACGTTGCTGTCCGGGATCCAGACACTGGCAGATGCAATCCATCAACCAAAAGACTTATAAATATTGTTTTGGGATCTCTTTCTGTAACAAGTCTATTTCTAATTTTAATACATTGAATTTAAAGTAAGTTACTGTATGTTCCAAACGTGAGCGTGACACTTTTATGAACTTGACCAGAGAACCTCCCACCGACAGTCGACTGTATATTACTAGATTTGCAGAATAAGACTTATTAAAGTTATACAATAACACGTAGTTTCAACACAGTGGAAGTGTTTGTCAGGTGGAAAATTTTGGCACGGCACAATATCGTACTCAAGAACGTATTTATGTTGATATCAAACAAACAGACTTTACCAGAGTAAGGCAAACATATGAACATGGTTGAAAAAAAAGAATCCCAGCGCAGATGTACAGAAAAGTGTGTCTGTGTGTGTGGGGGTGGGGCGGGGGTGTTATTGACTCGCCACATTGGATAGTAAAATATTTATGGACATTGAAAAGGAAGACTTACATCGGTAGCCGATGTTTTATTAGAGTAAAATATGCATGGAGAGATTGAAAGGTAATGACTATAGAGACGCTCTGAATAGGGTTGTGGCATGCTGAAGAACCTCTAAAGTGACACAACCTTGTTTGAAACCATCATGTCAACAAACCTCAAGTCCTCAGATAAACATTAACTTAATTTGTCTGTAGCTTTTTCCTGGCTTCTTTTGTGATGCCACCACAGGCAAGCACTGGGGAGGTCAAAGAGGGTAGGTGCGGTAGCTGTAAATTGAATCAGTCTGACCAAGCAGACTAACTGAAGCAGGATGCAGCTGAAGCATTAATGGCTAATGACTAAGATGAAAGTGACAGCAAAGGAGTCCCTCTCATTTTTTTTTTAAAACAGTTTGACTCTAAAACAAATGAACTTGACATGATTTCCAATTAGAACATATATTTTGAAAGTAGAGCTACCCATGAGTCAAGCAGCACATGCATGAACTTTCATTCTTGTGCAGTCAGTCACAGCTGGCATCTTGTATGCTTTACATGACCACATTTAAACATTATCAGCAATCCAAACTTGGACTTGAGAAAAAGGTGGCTGCAGATGAACCCAATTAAGTGGAGAGTAATTGCCTGTAAAGGACACTGTGGAGGTAAAGAGTATGCGCCTCTATTTTAATTGGTCAACGGCCTGCTTGGCACTGTGCTAGCTACACAAATTTGTCAGGATTATTATGCAGGAATATGGGAAAAGAAAGCACCCCGAGTGCTGTCCCACCTCTTTAACTGACTTATCTGCTCATTGTCAGCTTCCCTACTGTGTTTGCAAAGTCATAATAAAGAAACATGGGGTCATTGCGGTGCTGCATAACCCTGCATAACACATGCTTGCTATCAATACACTTACATACGGCTGGGCAATTGGCAACCTGTGGACCATCCGTTCATTAAATAAATAAATAAATAATATCAAGAACGTTTTTTGTTTTGTTCAGAATAAACGGGGTGTGGTAATCCCAGAAATTTGTGAGAAAAATACAATCAAAAAATGGTGGTGATCTCGTCTTAAATTTTAACAACGCCATTATCCACTAAAAGGCAGAGATGGCTCAGTTACACTCATACCTGGTCCTACACTGCCCTGTGCTGTGTGAGTGGGCCTAATAATTTCTGGGGATAATTCATAGGAAAAACATAGCACCTCAAAAATATTAAATTTTTGAGTGTTGACTTTTGGGTTGAAAAAATAAATGCACAGAAGGAGTCCTCATACTTATTAGTGGTTTCCTGTTGGCATGCAAAATGAGCCCTTTACACTGGAAAATAAAAATCACAGTATGTGGTTATTTTGCTGTTTGCTTCAATTCATTTGTCGTTGGATGAAAAATAAAATATGTTAAGGGTAGACATTTTGCTTATGCGTGTAAGCTGTCTGTATCTGAAAGTAGCGTTTCTGTCTCAAATTCTGTGAGGAACATGTGGTCCTATGCGGCCACGGCAAAGTACGAATGGCAAATGGTGCCCCCCTTCAGCTGCACTAGACTGCTACCCCTCTAAGGTTGACTCCAATGCATTTTATGTTTGTCTTCCCTTGATTGGATTACTCCCATCCAATCATTTTCTATTGTGCTTGCCGTCATGAGGTTGAGAGCTGGTATTCAAAATGGACTGGTCGTTAGCCAAATCACCGGGCACATAAAGGCAAACCATTTCGTCTTCAATTAACCTAACCTCACACACATGTTTTTGGAACACAAGAGGAAGCCGTACTACCTGGAGAAGACCCGTGCGAGCATGTGGAAAGCATTCTAGCAAGGATGACTGAAATTTGAACCATTAATCTCAGCGGTATGAGCAGAAATGCTAACCACTACCTCATGAAATGATTAGGTCAGTTTTTAAACAAAAAGAAAGTGGGAGTGGGAGTAAATGTGAATATGACTGTGAGTTCAAGGATGTAACAGCTTCTGTATTTGTCCCAAACATCCTTGATTTGGATGTGACAGTTCTGTGCATACAGTGACGATGACTGCGCGAGTTAATCGCAGTATCTGCACTCCAAACGAGGTAGCATTGAATAGAAAAACAATTTGGGAATAAACAATGTTCAGGACTACTGCCTTTTGATAAATCACAAAAACTTGACAAGACCATCAGATTCTCCACACTTCAATGCAACTATACTCCAGGCTGACTTCGGCACCAAGTCAAGTTTCATTGCCAGATTTGTCCCATAATGTACAGACTGCAATTAATGACAACTTTATTGCACTCTTGCGACTTGAATGAGGATAAATGGTTTAGAAAGCGTACTGATGGATAACAAATGTTGTGACACAGAGCCATGTGCTACTGATTACAAAAGGGTATGCCTTGTTTGAGTGCACATTTGGTGAATGATATTTCAAATCATTTGTTTTGATTTTGCTCCTTGAAAATGCCGTCAAAAGAAAATATACGAGGACTAAAATGCTTGCAGCCCTGCCTGTAAAATATATGTCTGCAGTGTGCATTCTAGAAATGCCACTCCTAAGTAAATAATTTGGTGAATGATGCTTCAAAGCAGGGGTTCTCAAACTTTTTGGAGTCAGGGACTCCAAGACCCCCGTAGCAAATGTTTGCGGAAACAAAACAAAAAATCATTCAAGCCAAAAACAAGTGCCCTTTTTATTCAGCACTATATTCAATTTGACAAGTATATTTGTTATTTTTCAGCTGTACTGAGGTTTAGAAAAAATTGCAAATCGCATGCCTCCTTATAACAAAGCAGATCAATTTCTTCCCAAAACAGCATTATATATAAAATTCCGCCTCAGCTTTGCAGGTGCCATCAGCCTTGTCAGCAAGCAATTGTGACACAAAACGCATTTTGACCAATTTAAACATTTACATTTTTAAAAATATATTAAATTGGTTGAATGGGTTGCTTTATTGAAGAGTCATGAATACTTTCACACTTTAATATAAAATAATATGAGCACAAATACATACTTTTGGATTAATAAAAACCCAATGTTCTGTCCATTCTAGATGTTACTTCTACCTTCTTCTATTCAAGGGAAAACAGACAGCATACTATCAATGCACTATCAACAGCCGCCTGAGGTGACGTCAAAAAACAAAAACAAAGCCAAATCTGTAAATGTCAAAAGACAAACTAAATCAGCTCCAAAATTACTTCACGGACCTCCGGGGTTCCCCACTTTGAGAACTGCTTTAAAGCATTCCTATCAAATATATACACAGTAATACCACTCCTTTGCTGTAACAATCCTGACAGATTTTAAAAATTAAAAATGTAAGTACATTTCTATTGGTTAGCAGCCCTGTGAATGTGTCTGGGTTTCCAACAGGGTCAATATCTTGAGATGGCCCGGTAACTAATCCACAATGTATTCTACCTCTCATCCAAAATTAGCTGAGATTTCAGGTCAGCCGTAATCTTAATGTAAACAAATGCTTAGAAAATGAATTTATAGACTTAAATGCTCATCACTGGTCAGTTCAAAGACAAAAGGTAAGATTGGCTCAGGGTGTGTGTCCTATTGAGTGAACAGGGAATGAAAAATAGAAATATGAAGTACAATTACCAAAATGAACCAGTATCCATGCTAATCAGGGTTTAAGACACAGGTGTCAAAGTCAAGGCCCGGGGGCCAGATCCGGCCCGCCACCTCACTTTTTGTGGTCCTTGAAATGCTGATTTGACTTCAGGTTTCTGACTAAAATACCAACATTGCAAGTTGTCTTTAACTTTTAAACATTTGGGGGAAGAAAAACAAACATTTTCTTAACCTCCTTTGAACAATTTTTGCCGACTTCTGATATCAAATCTTGGTAAACGTGTGATCAACACACTTAAAATGTATTTGAATTCACAGTCATTCCGGCCCTCTGACAGAAACTATCACTATAATGCCGCCCAAAATAAAAATGTGTTTGACGCCACTGGTTTAAGAGAAGCAACACCTCTGCTCAATCAGCCACATGAAGATGATCAATTCTCTGTAATTATCATGAAGATAATAATGATCCACCAATGCCAGACAAAAATAGACATGCAGGAGTTTTACTTCATGGTAAAAAACAAAATGTGATGCTTAATCAAAGGAGGTCCAGTGAGGTAGGTGCTCATGTTGTCACGTTTATGTATCAGAATATACTCGTTTCCCCTCAAAGATTTTGGTTGAATTCACAGATTTTATTAGCTTGAAAATGTTCAATATTGCTAGGGATGAGACCTTGGCTGCACTGTGCAAATTATGCACGTGTAGATGTGTCGTGAGAGCAGATGCAACTATGCAAATGAATAAGAAACACCTTTAAATTCCATTTTAAAAAGCCATTGTTTTCCCTTTAGCTTTTGTTGATGCTGTCATAAAGTTTGTGTTTGTAACACTTTTTCCCCCAGTTTTGAAATATCAACTGAGCTCTTTTTTTTTTTTGCATATTCCACATCAATGTTTTTGTTTCCCGGAGCCAAATTCAGCACCTCTGTCATGTCCCAGCATCTGTTTTCCCTTCGTTTCCTCTGTGACTCTCTGCTGTTTACTTTCCAAAGATTTTCAGCGTCATAATTTTTCAAAGCCAAGGTCGCCAGCTCGGGGCAAGCAACGATGGTAAACATCAAAATCACCTTTTTTTTTTTTTTCCTGCCTACCCGCCCCCTCTTCTCCCTTTCTTTTTTATTCCGTAATGTGAAAAGCTTTGACAGGAAAAACTACAGAGCTTTAGAAAACACCTTTAATCACAGCGGAATAATGCCGGGGGTGGTTGGTAAAAACAGAGCAGGAAATGTAATCATAACATATGCTGTTTGCTCGCTTTTCGGTGTTTCGTTAGTGATTTTTTAGTTTCTTTAATTTCTTCTTGGCTCTACTCAGCTTTTTGTTCTCTGTTATTGCCTATTTTACGTAGAAATTCTGCTAAATTTCCAAGATATTGTGGTTTTGACCAAAGCATTACATACTGTAGATACATATTTTTTTCCTTTTTTCCTCCTTCCAGAGCCACGCTGTTTTTTACAGGCAGTGTAAAATAGGCTTCTAATTGTGAAGCTAAAACCATGGTGGCTTACCTTAGAGCTGGGGTGTCAAACTTATTTTGGCTCAGGGGCCACATGGGGGAAAATCTATCCTCAAGTTGGCCGGACAGGTATAATATTGCTGTACTGTATGTCTAAAAAAACAGTTTGTGTTCATTAAATGTAGATTTTTGCTCTGCACTATGGCCTGGACCCAAATAGCTCCCAAATAGCAGTGATCAACTGTAAATATGTGGAAAAGTAAAAAAATAAATAAAAAAACAATTAACATCCCTTTGTTTCCCCTATTATATATCAATATAGCATTTTACCTTAAGTTGGATGAAACAAATGGAAGGACATTTTTAATGATCTTTTTTCCATTTGCCCCCCAAAAAATGCATGTTTTGTATATAACACATAATAAATAAAGGGGCTCAAAGGTGAATGTGGCCCAGATGGCGACCCCGTCCATTCAGAATATCTTCAGAGCGATTTTACCCGTGCTGAGCAGTCGCAAGATAAAGCTAAATGCTGATGCTAACTCAAATATTCCACTTATTATCAGTGAAGTGATGAGCAAGCTATTTGGCGCAAAAACATGGCAACTGATCACTTGGGCTTGTAAGTTGCAGTGCTCTTACAATCATTTCTTGTAAAGATAAGAATTTTTGTTTATTGTTACGTTCGTTGGTAGGCACGAGGAAGCCTGCGTAGGAGGACTGAGTTAAGCACTAGCCTGGGTTGCGGCTGACAGCAGCTTGAGACCACGCTTGTTAACCATTTTTTTCCTATTCTGTAAATTGCAGTGCTCATCTTTGCATGGCTTGCAGAAATAAGAATTTCTTTGGTGTATTGTAACATTCGTTGTTTGCTCGAGGAAGCACGCGGAGGAGGACTGAGTTAATTTTTATCTAGCCTGGGTAGCGGCTTTTAGCATCTTGAGAATACATTTGTTAATCGTTTTTTTATTTTGTCGGTTGCAGTACCTGTCTTTGCATTGCTTGCAAAAGTAAGATTTCTTGCATATTGTAACCATTGTAGTTAGGCACAAATGCAGCGGGACATTTTCGGCTTGGGCCATTCCATTGATTTTGAATTTGATCCCATACTTCTATCTCGGTACCAGAAGTAATTTTTCTCTTCTTTTCTTTTTTTTTTTTAAAATACACATAAAGCTGTGAACAAAATCACTTCTGCACTCAGTGGTGCACAGATCATTTGAAACCAAACTCCTTCAATGTATTTTCTTACTACATCCCTGTCACACTTCCACATGTTTATGTTGGTGGAGGGCAGAGAAAAAGCTTGCTTGGCATGTGTTTGGGACATAGGAGTAGGCGGGAGATAAGTGCTGTGTGCCGAAGGCGGAATGAAAACATGGGTCCTATGCAGAAAGAGTTATTGAGCACTGTGGATCGAAAATTTGATCTTTTGGCATCTATCTGCCCATCTCTATAAAATCGGCCTCTGATACGACATCTGAAGCCGTAAGACTGATGGGTTGCGTGGGTCTCCTATCCTGTGTCAGAATATTTTTTTGCAGGACAGTGATCAGGGAAAATCTGAAAAGAATGTTGATATTGATAGTCTCTGTGAGTATAGATTTTTGATACTACATTTGAAATTGATCTTGTTTCCATGTTGTATGCAACCACCCTTATTCCATGTGATGCAGTCTTACACAGAACCATAGCTTCTGGGGGAAAAGGTGGACAAATTGTCTTTGCAGGTAGCGTGAAAGGGTCCTTAGATACTAGACGCTTACATATAACAGAAGCTGCTGGTGTTTATACAGCCCAGCAACACAGAACAAAGCAGAGTCATTATGAAAAAGGATATTTTGATAATACCCTTAAAGGTGCATTATACTGTAGAGACCACCATGTCCCTCTATGTCCAAGTGACAGTTTGCAGCCGTGGATTCGTCCACCTTATTTTTTGTCACCGTCTGGTTGAAATATGATCAAGATGAAAATGCTGGCTTTCACCAGCAGTGTGAAAGGGGCTTGTGCTTTTGCCGCCTTTCACTCTCCTCCCTTATTTGTCCACTGATGGCCTTAAAATTCTCCTCGTGAGGTGTCAGAGGTGCACGCGAAGTTGACGAATCAAAGAACCACAATACATGACAATGATTTGAGCTTGTCAGAGAAAATTGTAAACGAAATGAAGAACTGGCTTTTTTGGGTGTATGTTTAGAAAATCATAGCTGATGCGTGTTGCTTCATTTAGGTTTTGGTGACATTCCCTTTAAGATTGGATATAATTATACTTCTCGTGTACAAGCACACTGACGTTGACATTCAACATTGAGAGTAGATTAAGTTCTTTTGACTGGTGTGCACATCAACCTTGTTTTTATTTGTGCTACTGCAGTGTGCGCTTGTGTGTGCGTGTGTTTATGCCTCTATTGGGAGGAATGAAGGTTTTATATGGTCTTCAGTGCCCAGAGAGAATTGTAGTGACAGCAGATAATTCTTTTGGAGGAGTCAATTTAGAAAGGAAGCGCGGAGGAATCAAACCTCGTCACAGCTTGGGGGGATTGACTAAATATAGACAGTGCCATAGACACCCATTCGGCACAAGAAACGTCCAGCAGTATGAGTGGCTCACTTTGGCTTCAAGTACACCATGCCAGCATATTAACCGATGACATTTTGAATACTATTGAACTATTTTGTATTTAATTAAATGGATAATGAACTAGTGTTTTTTAAATACATCGTCCAAAACTTGCTTATCGAACAAAAATCACCAAAGGAGAAGACAATCTTGTTTGTGTGGAGCGCTTTTTCTTTGTAAATCCAGATGTAGATCACGTTCATTTTCCTGTTTGGTGCCTTCTGAACTGTGGAAATGACCACGGCGGACGGCGGTGGAGCAGATCTTTCAAGGCCCAGCCACAGTGCAGCAGATACACAGGATGTGCTCTCATTCATTAGCAGCAGATCAGCAACGCAGTATTTGGGATTCAGGGGTCAGAGTTAGGGTTTCAAGCCAGGTTTGTGGTTTTAAATCAGGCACTATGAAACACCACTTTGGATTTTGCCGCTAGAAAATAAATGCTAGTAATTTAAGGCAGACTGCGAAATGACCATGCATAAGCTAATAATTCCGTGCTTCCAGATTGTGTGACTAAGTGCCTTTATGTCTTGAACAAAAAATGGGAATTTTTTCCCCCCACACGCCTGGAAGATTACTGTCAGTTGATGAAGCGCAGACAGCTGCGACCTTCAGGTCATTTGTATCAGTCACTCCGCTCTTCAACCAGAAATCACAGTGTGATGTTTCCAGGGCGGATGGATAAAGCTTTCAAATGGTACATATTTAGAGACTGTGTGGCCGCTAGAATGTCTTTCGATCTAGAGACGGGGACATCACACATCTCTAATTTTAGCTATATTCACTTTATTTCATGCTAAGTGAAATTTTTCTTGTAATTCTGGACTCATGCTATTTTTTTTTCTCTATAGCAATCCTAGCACAGAGACTGCGAATGGCTTGGTGATTTAGTTTCAGAGTCTGTAGCGATTTTAATGTGCACTACCAACTCCTACATGATTTAAATGGAGCAGCAACAGTGGTTGTTTGAATTCATGACTCTGTCTGTCAGACAACATTTACAATACAATTCATTAAAATTAAAAATATATATATGTTTATTTTATTGCTGCTTTAATATGCTGACTATGTTTACAAGCATATGTGGCACTGGTTGCATTTAATACAGCGTAGTAATATAAATGCAAATTGCAAATAAATTAAAATGAAGGGCTTCAAGTCCACCTCTACCCTCTATCATGTATCAATTAGCAGAGAGAGCGAGATATTCGCCTGCAATTATGCCTAATTATTCAACCAGAAATAATTTTAAATCAGTGAGAAACTAGTAGCTGAATATCTTAGCCTAATCGCGCAGCGTGTGCCCAGTTTAACAGGTTGTCAATAATGAAATTTGTTCCTTTTGTCACCACTTTGGGCTGCAGGCCTCAAAGATAGAGTAACAATTAGCAAAGCAAAGAAAGATGAATGACACCAAGTCCAACCACACAACAGCAAAATGCATTGCTGTTCGCCTCTGGGGTAATGGTTTAGGAATTTAATATAGGCTTTCAAGTAAGGATTAGGATTTCAACATTGGGTTTTTAATTAAGGTTTTGGCCATGCTTAGTTTTTAATTAGGACTCTTTAAAATGCTTTGAATTTTAACATTGTTAATTGTTTTAAATTAGTTCAGGTTTTGGTATATTGAACCCCTGGAAACCAGCCAGGGTTTGAGGTTCATTTTAGGGTTACTGTTAATGGTGTTTTTAGGCACTTAGGTTTTCAAGTTTGGGAAAGGTTAGGAAAAGTTTTGGCCTGAATGGCTCAGTGGTAGCGGTGTCATCACTCAACAGCAAGGTTGCAAAACTGATCCCCGACCATTGTGACCTTGTCAAAATGTCATGGAACAAGACACTGCAATCCCACTTGCTTCTGATGTCGCATCAGCAGTAGGTAAATGCATAGTCAGTGTAAAGCGCTTTGAGTGCATGTGGTAAAAAAAAAAAAAAAAAAAGGTGTACAAGTAAAAGACTCTTTACAGTTGTTAAGGAATTTGGTTTCAAATGCTCTTTTCCTACAAGTGTTTGGGATCCCAATTGGGGTTTGCAATCACGTTTGGATTTCAAACCAGGGTTAGGGTTTAAAATTACAGTTGAAATGATGCTTGGGTCAAGAAGTCTAAAAATGTGAATAATGCCTCTTGCAATCATCCAAACAAACAAACAAATGCATTGTTATTCTCCCACACAAATGATTGGGAACAGTCATGGCTTTATGGCTTCCACTGATTTGCATCGTTAAGCTTGGCTTGGCAGCACACCAGCCCCCTTTGCGGTCACATTTTGTTTTGAATAGCCCTAATTCTAACTAACAAGCAAAATAGTCTACCCAACTTCTGACCAGATGGCACCATTCAGAACAACCTAATACCCTCGAAAAAAAAAATGCAGAAAATAATCCCCCATCAACAAAGGCCAACCTATATGGGTAGATGAAGGCAAAAGAAAACAAAATATCAGCAGCAGCAGTGTGAAAAGCCTTTTATCACACTATTAGTTCACCTTCATTGCCGATAGGTAGAAACAATTGCAATGAAACTGTATCAATCACGCCAGTGCCCCCAGTCATTGTATTCAAATGATCCAGTTTACAGCCTTACAAATATTTCCATCTTGATGTTTTGTATTTCTTCTCATGGATTATAAAGTCATGGACTCAGGAACCAAGCTATTCCTAGTTCATTACATGTTTACAATTATAACCTATACAGCTGGCATTGAGCCCAAATGTATGCGTAAGTAACTATGTGTAAGTTGAGGCCAAACAGTCTCCACCATAAACTTTTATCAACCTTACACGGTACCATTTTAAGTCACATTTTAACATTGTTAACTTTCATACAAATATAAGCACACATTCACAGTCTATAAAATGAAAGCATCCACTTACGTAATGGAATACTATAAAACAAAACACACATACAGCACTTCCTTTTGCTCAAAACTGACAACCGTAGGGCAGCTTGCCAGTCAGCGATGAGCTAATTTGCTTGAGATGCTAACACTGCTGACTTCAACTCCACTCAGTACCGTCTTGTAAAAGAAGACATTTTGGACACAAACACACCAAACTGGTTGCGGAACATCCACATTGGGTCAGATATCTGTAATTTGTACATTTTAAAGCACATTTTCCATAGAAATTTAGCTCTACCTCACTTAAATGGAGCATACGATGAAAACATGACTTGAATTGCTTCGACAACAGCATGGTCTCAAATGCGCCTGCCGACCCACAAGTGATAAATTAATAATTAATCTTTTCTGTTCTAAACATTTTGCGAGCTGCTCCGCACTTTTTCTCCTGATTGTATTTTTGCATAACAGTGGGCTGATTCCCATAATAACCAGCCTCGGATTGAGTTTCTTCCCACATGACATGATCACCTAGGCTGCACAGAGATCCAGAGCCACTTTCAAGTGACTGCTCAACAACATTCTCTTGAACACTATGATGCATTTACGCTCACATTATGAATCCCGTTGCTACCTAATCAAAGCTAAACTCCAAGCAGAGCTGCGTTAAGCTTCGTTGAATGCACAGATTTGATTGGTGTGATTGTGAGTGTGAATGGTTGTTTGTCCCTGTGTGCCCTGTGATTGGCTGGCAACCAGTCCAGGGTGTCCCCTACCTACTGCCCGAAGACGGCTGGGTTATGCACCAGCAATCCAGTGACCCTAGTGAGGATAAGTGGCTAAAGAAAATGGAAGGATGGAAGGATGGATGAAGATCTTCCTGTCGTACTTGTATTGCCTTGCAATAAAATGAAATGGACAACAACAACTTATTGTGAGTTATATATGTATTTAAAATAGGATTTTACTGGTTGAGTCCAGGTGTTTTTCCCCGAGAAAACAAAGAAACAAAATAGAGGTTCTCAAACCTTAAGAGTAATGAAGCACTCTAAGGTTTCCACCAGGAAAAGCTTTTAGGAATGACATTAATAATACATAAAGAGCTAGCAAACAAGTGAACAACTGCTCTTTGTAACCCAACGTGACACCGGAAAACATCGTCCAATGGTTAACAATTGTCATTCTTTCGTTCGTTTATGCCCAACAGTGTTGCTTTTTTATAATCTGCTATCGTTCTTTCAAAAGTTACAGATATTTCTTTTACGGCTGCAAATACAGCAATTATTGTTCTCAGCGTTTCCTCTTTACAGATTATCACATGATAATCACAACACCTGACTTATACAGTATACTGTATGTTTGTAGTTCTCTGTTAGCAGCTAGCAAGCTAAGCTAAGCAAGCAACTAAAAGCTAGTGCTCTCAGTCACGCACCCACATTATGTGTGTGTGTGCTTGTGTGTGCACCACTTCAACCTTGGTTCATTTACGTACATCATGGGCACATCATTTAGGGGTATTAACTTTAGACTTGTATCTGTTGGACCGCCATTCAAGTGTGTTGCGTGCCCGACTTACATGGCATAGTAGACGATAAAGCAGGAAAAAATACATAAGCATGCATTGATTGTTCACAAATTGCTTTGCACTTTGGCATAAACTCCCACTTGCTGCAGCAAGCTTGAGGAGAAAAAAAAAAAGTTAATCGCGTCAATAAACACAGTGAAAGCCTTGTGCGCGCACAGCCCGCGAATGCTTCAGTAAAAAAAGCTCAAACATCGTTTGACAATATAAGAAAGTGCCTTATCTGAATTCGTATTAGAATTCTACGACGCCTTGTGAAGTTGCGCTTGGAACAAAGCGGCAGTTTATTACCTTTTGAAAGCACGCCAAGCATCAGTGTGAACTTAATAAGGCCCGATCATCAAAACCTCATTAACGGCTTCATTGGAAACAGCGTGATGCTTTTAATACCCTTCTGTCTTGTCATTGAAACTAAACTCTGACAAACATGTTGATTATTGGAAAGGGAAAGAACGCACACTTGCATTTTGGTTATGTTATGCACTTTTTTTGAAGTGGAGTTGTGTTTTGCAACATGAACAAACTGGTGATGAGATTTTGATTCCTCTATTTTATTATTTTCTTTTAATTGAAATCTGTTTTTCAATTAAAATGGGTTTTGCTCACCAGTTAATTGAGGGCATGGCTTGGTCTCTTATTAGAGGCTTTAATCACATGATGTTAAAATCTGCCCTTCAGAAGTTTCACTCTAAGAAAGTCTCAAACGCATTTAAACTGATGAATATTTGTAATTGACCAACATTGATGATCGTGAACATTGAACTGTCCTGATATGGCAACTCCGTGGACCTCATTTCAGCATTTTGCTCATAAGGAACTTCACTCTTGGTCTTTTGTGTCTGGTATTGCATGTGAAGTTCCTTCTGTTTGGTGTGATTAAAGACCGAATGATTAATTCCGACCACTGTTTTAGCTTCGCCGGGATAGCAGTGTCACGCAGAATCACCTTAATTGCTGAACTCAGGAGCTAATCAACCAAAGCAAAACATGGCAACCATTGTGAGAGCTTGACCTTTTCAAAATTGGAAGACAAATGCCTCCCACGGTGTTAAGTGGAGCACTTTCCCCAAGTAAACAAATTATTGAAGAAAAGATTCACAAAACTCCTTTTTAAAGTGGCTCTTCATCTCTGTGTGCACTGGTTCCAGATCACACAGTTAGGTAATGGAACATAAGATTCACGAGTTACAGTATATTGTTAGATGTATAGTATTATTATTATACCACACAATGAAATTCTTATTCTGTTCACTTCCTGGGCAGCAGACTACATTCCATGAGCAATAAATAGCAATACAATATAGCAAAAACAGTGCTAATAATATAGTGCAAAATATCATGTAGTGCAAAATAATAGTGCAAAATATTTATGCATGCAGTAAGATGTGGATTAGTGCGTGAGGGATTTGTTGAGAATCCGGATGGCTTGTGAGTGGAAGCTGTTTGCCAGCCTGGCAGTCCTGGCCCTCAGGCTCTTGTAGTTGTAAATGAACATTGATTGATTCATTGATTGATTCGTTTTCCCTGTAATGACACTGTAAAAACGTTTTTCCCCTGAATATATAGTCAAGGCATGTGTTAACATGCAGCTTTATTTGGGAATTGCGGCAGCAGGCAAGAGTTTTTTTTTTTTTTTTTTTTAAACATTGAGATGAATGGTGAGAAACCATGCTGAAAGACTCAAACCCACGTACTGACACTCTCTCGGTGTATATTCCTCTTTGGCTCTCTCTCTCAACAGAGCACAACGCTTCCGTTCTTCCTTTTTTGATGCTAATGCTGTTGCTCTTATTTTTTTCCATGGCACTGCCTTGTATGCAGTTTTTAGTGTCCTCCAGAGGCTCTTCCTCAGTCTGAGTTATATTTTATAAAAGACAAAAAAAGGAGGGTTGGGGCAATGGAGGAGGGGGTGGAAGTGCAAACAAAAACAGTGGGAAAAAGAAAAACAACTGTGTGCTGTACATTGCATGAAAGCAATCCCCGCAAACAATGGCACATTGCTCCGCAGCTTTTCATTGCACCCATTGTAGTGAAGGGAAGGTGTTGTTAGATGAGATTTACAATCCATGGTTAAAGCGGCACATTTCCTATTTGCTTATGAGTGACTTAGAAACAGCCTTCAGATTAGACTTTGGACAGGATTTATTAATGTATTATCTATTTACTAACGGAAATATGATGCCAATGGACAGATAAGACCTACCCTGTTTTTATTTCTTTGTTCATGAATCCATTTTGTGTTTTTCTTCTTGGCTTGTAATGATTGACGATAAAACAGTTTACCACATGCTTGGTAAATCTCAACATTTTTGGCATTACCGTCACAATAATGTAGGGTGCCTTTCAACTTTTTTCAAGGTACAAGAAGCACAGCGTTTTTTTTTCTGTGAAATGAGCACCATTCATTTAAGAGCATTGGGCTGAAAGTGAATTACTACAATTTCAAGTGTTGTTAAAAAATGTGTAGTTTTGCAACACATATTTGGCCATAGTGGTAAGTTATCTTAACAACAAACCTAGAACAACTATAAATGTTGAATGTTTGACACCAAATCACCTCAATAGGAATTTCACTTTACCTAAATCTTTGGGGACAGTATACGGTTGTTGGCACTCTCAAGGGCATGCTCTTTCTTAGTTTTTTTTTTTTTTACATTTAATTTAATAATGCAGGCAACACATCTTATGTGGTACCAAAATGACTAATGCAAACCAAGACTTTTTGACTGCCTTCCACTCTCAAGGTGCATGCAAGGTGTATGAAAATTGCGGAGGAAGAATCACTGCAGCACACACAATGGTTGATTGTAAATCCTTACATGCCAAACAGAAATAATCGAAAATGGATGCCCTTCAATGATGTCCCTTAGTTTACTGTTTTGCCTTTCATCTTCTTTGGTGACTTCATTGATGGCTTACGACGGTATTGAGGCTATGATGTCTAGGTATTTAAGATGCTACTGGACCAGGGTTTTAGCATTTCTGACTGTACAATGCAGGCAGCTCTCGCCTGCTGTCCTCTCCAGAGGTAGTTTTTCAAATTGGTACGAACAAAAGTTGTAAAAGTCCAATCAGGCTCCCTCTCTGTGAATGCATAAATCTAATAATCATAAAGTCATGGCCATTGTGATATATATGTGATATAGCACTGCCTGTCACCTGCAACGACAGCAAAGGCATGTCGTTGGCAGGCATTTTAATTTGCTGAAAAGTGAGTCTATAAACACAGTACCGCATTGTAATTGTTCTGAAAAGCACTGATGTGGAGAATAAATGTAATACTAAGAATAATTACAAAAGCTTTCTGTGTTTTTAAGTGTAACAAGTCTGACGATGAGCATTCATGCCAGAGTTAATGGCCCATAATTAAGGTACAACTGCATGTCCGCACAGTAGTAGCATGCTGTTACTCACATTTTGGGTTGTAAAGTGATGCCAATCACAAAGTCATTATTTTGTAAAACCCACAAATCTCACTCTAACTTTTGTTCAAGGTGAACAGCTGCAGCTAGCATTAGTAGCATCACTCAGTGCTTCTTCAGAACACACTGAAAGCAATAGCAGCCTTATTAAGCGAAGAAGAAACAGCTACATTTTAGTCCACACCTTCAGACTACCCCTCCAAACAGCTTGCAAATGGCTAGAAACGTCCTATCTGGAAACTCTAACTCAATACTCTCTATCTTCATAACTCTATACCTATATACAGTATGTATATTTATATGTACCTATATATATATTTATATGTACCTATATATATATATATATATATATATATATATATATATATATATATATATATATATATATATATATATATATATATATATATATATACACACACATATATATGTGTGTGTGCGCGCTGTGTCTAAACACCATTAAGTGTCTAAACACCATAAAGTTTGAACATTGACTCTAATGAGATGTCAAGGTCACAAAGAATGTTTCTGCGGTGCGGCCACAGCCTGGACTCTCTCAATACAAAAAAACAAAATGACACTCTCTTGGTCATAGTTGAAGAAGTCAATTGTTTCTCATGGTGGGAACAATTGGAGCGGGACATATAACCATTATGTGGTATGTTGGACCTTTTTGGTTCTGATGGAACAGAAAGGTGCTATATACGGGTTATATTCCAATTATTGACAGAAGCCTGTCCAATGGTGCATCACTTCGAATGTTGGCTGTATATTATATATTGTCTGCTAAATCCACCAGCATTTACAAACCCCCAAAAACTCACAAAAATATGCACAATGTGGTGACTGACAACATTACACTGGGAGCTGTTACTATTTTTTTTAAACCTGGGTGCAAATCGCTGCCAAGAAAAAAGAAAAAAAAAAAAAACAATCTGAGAAAGCAGTAGAAACCTCCCAACAATCTTTGCCGCGAGTATATTAAATGACCCAAGAGAAATGTTTCAGGAAGATTGCATATATCGAGGATTGCCAAAATGACTAACATTTGGCTATAAACAATTGTATTCACAATGATGCAGGGTGAAATTTCATCTTGCTTAGAAGGGAATACAGTGATCCCTCCTACTCTCGGTCTCAGATATCTCGGTCTCAGTACTTCGTGTTTTTTTCCAGGAAAAATAAAAAATATTTCAAAATAAAAAATCATTTAAAAAATGTGCAAAAATGTACAAATATTGAAAAAAAGCAAAAATGTACATTATACCGTCCTGTAGCCTATTAATCAAATAACGAAGTAATATTAGTTAAGAACTATGTTAAGAATTCTTCAAGCGTTAGAGTTCGTGACGTTTTTATCTTATTTTGAAATGAATGCTCTTAATTTGTCGGGTCGCGTTGCATTTCCATTTCCTGTTTTACGTTCTCTGTGCGTCATTCGGCTCGTTACGGTGACGTAGTGAATGAGAACGTGAGCTCATATTTATAAATTATTATCATTTATGTTGATAACGCACGCTACTGCCTATGTTTAGTAAGCGATGAGTGTTTATTCTGTTTATGTGTTCGTTTGTTTAGAGGTTGCACTTTATAGTTAGTTGTTGCTAACCCGCTAATGTCGGTTTAAAATACAGGAAATTCATAGATTAAGTGTTTATATGTTAGTTTACTGACTTTAAGATTGTTGTTGATTTATTATTCAACAGATACTACATGATACACCATACATGAGCCAAAATAAATGTGAAGTTCAACGTGATGACTTGCGTACTCTTTCACCGGAGTCTTGGTGCAGATAACCAGTCCTGAGAACAAATTCTCAAAAAACGAAGTAATATTAGTTATTTAATGAATATACAGTAATGTTAATTAAGGATAATGTAATGTTAAATAATAGGAGAAAGGAAATAAAATAGTCAGAAAATACAAATAAAGAAAGGATTGTTTATGGTTACTGCGGCTATATTGGGGCGTACATAGAAATCTAGGAACTGATACCCTACTTTGCAGGTGTCAGACTTCGCGGGGGGTTGACAGCCCCCATTAACTGCGAAGTAGGGGGGGATCACTGTAGTGAGGGTTAATAGCTATTGGCGACCATAAATGGAGACATTCCCATGAAGGTGAGGGAATTGTGGAAATATCGGACTTGATGTAGGCTCCGGTAGGCTGAGTGGCTGGCAAGACACACCAAAGAGCAGACTCCAGTTGCTGATGTTGTAGGCATATCTCGGTAAAGCATTGCCCACCACTGAAATTGTCCACATCCACTTTTCAGTCCCTCACCAGTAATTATTCTCTGACTTATGTCGTTCTTCATGAAAGTAGACTATTTTTCGTGTGAAATAATTTTAATAGTGCGATTGTTGTTTTTATTGATCACTCAATACTTATATTAACCAATACTTAATGACTGATTACTTGTTGTTTATTCCGAAATAAACAAGTAATCGGTTAGCAAACAGTCATCTGGAAGAATTACACTTGCAGTATACTTAAATGCATAATAACATTTTATTTGATGAATGGATCAATCGAGTCTGAAAATACCGGATAGTGGAAGGTCACAATTTTTACAAACGTCCACTCAAATGCAGCCAATAAAACCCTGACAATTGATGCTTGGTAGAGGTAATAAGCATGATGGTAAATGAGTTCCTCATGCAGTGGGCGCTACCATCATCTCTGCTGTGGAAGCTCACCTGTTTCTGTAAAGTATATAATTCCACAACTGGACATGTTCAAAAAGCTCATTTTGAAACTAATGCAGAAGCTGTAGTTTAGAGGATGCAGCAATCTCCCAACAAAAGTTCATAGCCGGTTCAATTCGGACAGGCACTTAGCAGGGGGGAATGTCCATGCATTTCTCAGGGAGATTAGCAGGCTTTTTGCTAGCAGACGCCAAGTCCTTCCTCTTTGGTTGTCACTGCTGCTCTCTGATTGTTTTAATCAATAATCTTAATGGATGAAGAAAATGAGAGCGAAAGTCTGACTGTTATTGCGGCGTAAAGCAAGTCAAAGCAAGCAGTTTGACGTTCAAGGTTCTCAAGCGGGTTCACCTACATATGAAGAGGACCTCTTGCTTTTTTTTTTCGCCTTCCTCGCATTCTCCCAGCTCATGTTCCTCCCTCCCCACTTCACCTCAAACCATTCTTCACCATCAACCTCTCATTCCTCATTTGCATATATCATTCCCAGACGTTACTCCTTATACAGAGCGCATAAAGAAGATGTACGGCCTCGCGGTGAAACATCGCCGATGTCATCTTCTCTATGAGCAGCTGTGAATGGGGTAGAGGCCACAGCTGGATTCAGGGTCGATACGTAAATGGAAAATTTGATTACATTCAGAACCACTTGAATAATATTAATCGTCTGTATGTTTGTCTGTGTGCCTAAGAATGGTTTGAGTTAGCATTTTGAATGTGAAAGGGCTACTTTATGTACTCAACTGTCATAACAGTGGTTTCTTTTTTACATGGCAGTTTTTCCAATTATTAACAGTATGCAATTTATACTGAGCTCAACCAGAACAAAATTATGATTTATTCTGTAACTTAGAATAAATAACTCTCAGGAAGATATAATATGCAGGGACACACACAACATTGTCAAGCTGTCATGTGTCCATTGGAACGTTTTCGTGTAATGCAAGATCACACTTTGGTTGCATTCATCCATGACACCGCTCACTTTACATCCAAATGAATAGGAGTGCCATTTCTGTAATCAATTTCAACCCTACCTCCCCTTGAAAATACCCCCCAAAAAGTGTTGCAATTAAAAAAAAAAAAAAAACCCTCTTCTGTTGTACCGTATAAAAACATGCATAATTAAGATAATTAAAAAGAATGGCAAAAAAGTAGTGGGCAATTTATTGCTCTTTATTTACACTCACCATGTCAAGATTTATGAGTAACATGGTTAGATACAGTTGTACAAGAGCTGTAAAAACTCATGCAAACAGTATTAAATAAAAACACATTATTTTAAATAAAAACTAAGTATACATAAAAAGATACTATTGTTAAACATATAAGTGTAAATGTACATTTGTGTTATGAGTTAAAACGTTTCCGTCAGTCAAATATATATTGTGACTGAGTAGGATTGGGAGACCTGTCTTATGACTTAAACGATGTAATGAGCACTTTTTTGTGCTCATTATATAGTTTTTGCAACTAGAGACTTACTTCCCATCTTGCAGATGTACTGTTTTAACTGTAAACATTCCAATTAACATTTAACAATGCAAGGAGTTTCGTTTTGTGGCGGTTTCTACAAGTTATGAATCATGTACAAGGAACCAGTTGCACAGTGCAGTAATGACAACACGTGCATTTTACTGACATACTGTACTTGTATTTCATTTGTTCATTTTATGACCTTCATGCAACTGTTGAAATGGAAAATAAGTATTAGTGTAACAATTTGTTTAATGACCACATGGTTTCGTTTAAAAAGACCCGTTCACTTTCACATTCATGAGAACTATGAGTGTGGCGAAAATAAGATGACCTGACAGATAAGTCACTTCAAGACACATTTTTATTTTATGGTCATGTTGTAAATTTATTCACCTCTGTTCACTGATAACCATGTTGAACAGAGAACTGTTTTTTTTTTTTTCTTTTCTGTGTTTACGTCTGGTTTTCATCTTGTAGGGGTGAATAAGAATCTTCACTTTTACCTGTCCTTTCACACTCTCTTATGCTGGGTTCAGACCGAACGTGAAATATCGTTTCACTACGCTCATTCGGTAGGCTTTTGGTCACTGGGTGTTAACTGCCGCAATTTGGCTTGTTCACATATTTGCGCGAGTGGTGGGGGGTGAGCTTGTTGTGCACTTTAAAGTGAATCGGGAAAGGGGACAACTTTTACTTCTTTTCTGGGATATAGCACAGCTCGTGTTTTCTAATACAACAATGTTATTCTTTTTTTTTTTGCGTTGTGTCCCTCGCTTTGCGGCAATACTCGCCTGACAGAAAAAAAAAATGTTTCAACATCGCAATCAAGTGGCCAATACTATGCTAAATACTGTGCTGTTAATGCTACACTATCACTCTCTTGGCACAGTAACGACAGTTCAACAGACGTTAAAAAAGGAATAAATGCTGCACATACCAGTTATCCCAAGTTCCTACTCTACCATTCTACAAGCTAGCTGGCTGCTCTTGGTTGGCTCCGTTTTTGTATCAAAAGGTCATCTGGCCGTGTTGGGTAGCCCTGGGTGATCGCAAACTGGCCGCCATGATTCATTCCTGCCCCCTATGTTGGACGTTGAACGTGCCGAAGCTGACTGGCAATCGATGCACAACAAAAGTTAAACATTTTTGAGTTCTTGCGACCAGGCGAAAAGAGATGAATTTCATGTCACATGGGATCTCACGCTGCTCCATACGTGTCCTTTGCATCGCCCAACGCTCCTTTGCGCCATGTTTCGCGAAGTACACTGACCCCAATTCAAAACCTGCCGTTTTTTTTTTTTTTTGTTTTTTTTTGCCTTTTACGTGTTTGGTGTGAACGCAGAATTAGAGAACAGCAAAGACGGTAGCTATTGCAGATTTTGGGACTCACAATTGAGTGCACTGTCGATTTTTTTTTTTTTAGAAAATTAAAGGCTTTTTATTTGCACCTTGTGGTACAGAAAATATGGTTAGAAAAACAGGAGCACCCCTTTTATATCATGTTCATTAATAGCAGGCAATACATGGCAACCATTTTCTAAAATCATTATTTGTCACTCTAATGACACACTGCCATAGTGATGCATATGATGCAAGCATCTATTCATTGCTGGCACAGTTAAATCCAAATGGAGCATAATCTTATTGACATTGCTGGTCAATGCCATATAGAGTAAGAACCACCCCAAGGCCATGAGCTGTAATTCCGCTTTGGTACAGACCATGCAATTATCTCTGCATTGTACACTACAGAATATGTTATTAAGCATGGATGCAATCGATGCTTCTTTAGTTTGAAAGGCTTTTTTTTTTTTTGTTCATTGTAATTGCACACTGAACAAAGATAACTGCAACCTCATTTCAAAATAAAGATGATGAGCTCTATTTTGGTTGACCTGATTAGCTGTTCACATTTATCTGGTGGTCCCATGACCCGATCTCAAATGCATGAGGATTTGATGACTTTTGTGTGTTGGCTGCAAGACCCAAGGACGAAGCATGTGACTGGAGCATCTGTACAACTTCTTACTTGTGACTCAGCACAAGAAGGTGGCAGTCCTTCATCAGCTTTTGTTTGGAAACAAAGGCCATCAGCATGGCTTTGTTGGCATAATTGTAATTAGTAGGGTGCGCACAATGTCGTGACGGATATGTTTAAAAGCGGAAGCTTTATTATTGTCTATATAATTGCATTTCAGCAGATTAAGTCTAATAATAATACAGGCTATTTGTTTTGGAGAGGCATGACTCAAAAGCCAATTGTGCATAGGGATTTGAGTCTCCTCAAGCCATAAATGTCAGACATTGGTCGTGATGCCCGAAGGTCATCCACAAAACATACAGTATTGCAATGTCTTATGAAGATCACTATCTTAACGTCCTCCGGGAAAGGTACTGGTCATGCTAAAACAAAAGGGGCATTAGTTTTTTCTTCTTTTTTTTTTTTTTTAATTCACATGTCTTTAAATGCAGCAGGCTTGACTTTGTCTAAAGAAAACATTGTAAAACTTATACCACGTTGACTATCAACCGGTAAAATGTCTTGGTGCTGCAGCTTTCTAATTATTCTTGTTGATGTCTTCATATTATTTTCTATATCACCAGTTGTTCTGTTATAAGTTTAACAAGCTATTTGTGCCTACTTTTAGATGGATTATCTTGCTGGTTGTACATACCTTTTTCCTTACTGTTTTGCTTTGCTTTGACACAAACATTTTCATGAAATGAAATACTTTCATTTACTCTTGATTTTGCTTAGAGGGTACTAAAATATCCAACCTGGACCATCAATACCGCTTTGATGCAGTACACCGTGTGGTGCCTGCTCCTGTGGCATTATCGACTGTTGACACCTTCTCTAGTGCAACACAATCAATTCCTTGGGAAGAACAATGAAAGTGGTGTCAATTAATAAAAAAAATGTTAATTCTTAGGTAAATTTAAACTGTACCTTTTTAAAGTTTAATTGAGTTGCTCTGGACTAGGGCAATACCACATTGTTACTGTTTGTACCGTTTCGCTCAGAGACAGTTCATGGGGTATTTGGGGGGGTGCTTTAAAATGCCCACTGAGTGCATGGGCACAGCAATTGTGATTGGGTTTGAGTCAGCGTGGACATAAAAGAGGCGAGCAAAATGGAAGGTGTAGGATCTAAGGTGCAGATGAATCGAGTGAGTGAAGCGGAGAAAGCGGAATGACATCGAGTTCAGAAGCGCCGTCTGCCTCCAGGCCGCCTGCTATCGAGTCACCTGCTGTAACAGCGGCGAGGGAGGAAAGTAGGACGAAATTAAAAGTCTGCAGGTTTAGAGGTTAGGATCGGGGGCAGGGTACCATGAAAATTGGAATTGAAAACACGAAGGGGATATGAGCAAGGTAGCAAGGGCGGACCGATTTCTACACCAAATACAGTGCGAGGTGGTCAGGCCCCTTTTTAGGGGTGAAGTCAGAGAGATGAAAAGAACAAGAAGAGAGCAAAGAGCAAACAAGGAGGAGATTGGAGAGCTACACCACAAGCCGCACTGCATAATACATGCGCTGCGATTTGGTGCATGTAAACGCCCCGTGAATCTTTTATAAGATCAGCTTGACCCAGTGACACCGCGGGGGAGAGAAACAAAAAGAAAAAAAACGACGAATGTGGATACGGAATAAATGGACGAGGTAAAAGTCAGTTAGGAAGGCTACGTTTTTACACTGCATTAGTTCATTTCTGTGCGGTTCGGACGAAGGGAGACACAGAAAGGTTTGTGATGTTGCGGTTTTGCTCTGTGACCAGATGAGTGGGCCACAACATGCATTGGTTTCCCCCATTAGTTTCAATTCAAACTTTATCTTTAAAAGATTAAGAGCTTTTGTAGGTTAATTCTATTATTTATGTAGTTATTCATGTATTTGTTCCCAGGCACCACGCATTGAAAAGACTCACTGAACTCGATGAACTGTTTCACTAATTGACATGATATTTGCTGTAGATCAGTGGTCCCCACTGCTGGCTGGTCTAAAATCCATCCTTCTCACTATGTATGTAATATCAACGGATGCACCAGAGGCAGCGCCAAAAAAAACAAAAAACAAAGATCAAGCACAAACGTATGAACTGTTAAACTAAATCATCTCCAGACCATTATTTCGGGTGCAGCCCACGCGCCCCGGTACCAGTTGATCCACCGGGGGGTTGGGGACCACTGCTCTAGATAATCAGAAATCACCAAAATGTCTCAAGGACCCAATTTTGAAACTGAAGAGGTTGCTGATGATTGGGGGTTTGAAGAAGCCATTTTGAACAATACCCAGGGCTGACAATTTAACATACTCCAACATGGAATCCAAACGCCAATATGAGGCAGCCAACAAGGCTATATTAAGCGCAATCCATACAAATAACCCATACTATTTAACGTGCTGAGAAGGAAGGATATGTAAAGTTTAAGAACTTCATCCAAAAGCACTTTTGGTTTCACTGGTTGTATTAAAGTACTTTCCTTCACTTGCACTGCATGTTTTAGTCAGACTGGCAAATCTAAGTCTGTCCCACAATTTTTTTCTAGAATCAGTACTGACAAAAAGTCCTTCAATCCATCAGTGTAATGTATCCTGGTTGAAATGGATGTCTCTTAACTATCCCAAAGCCCCGCTTAAAAACTGACACAAATTTTGATTGACATCTCAGTTGAAACAGGCAGCAAAAAAAAAAAAAATCTTAAGGACCTTATGAATGAAATATAACAAAGCCAGCAATGTATTTGAAGCAACCATTTTGGGCAAAAAAAATATATATTGCAAAACATTTACTGGTCGTTTGCAAGAACCCCAGCTATATGTGGATACAAGGCCGGAGCGTTTGGAGGGAACACACGCGAGCTCAGGGAGAACAAGCGAACTCCACATAGGAAGGCCGGAGCGTGGCGGATTCCAACTTGGGTCCCAGAACTACAAGGCGAACATGCTAGCCATTGGGTCACCGAGCTGTAGAGTTTAACTTCAGGGTGTACATTTTTCACATTGTCCATATAACCTACCTGACAGATAAAATCCTTTCCCTTTATCGCAGCACTGCTCTATGAGATTGATGGACACATTCACCAGCGGTGTTTCTGCTCAGGCCCACGTTTAAAAAGAGTTGCCTTTTCTCTGGGCAAACTCCGTCACAAACTTGAAGCATAAAGATTTTGATAAAATCCCACTCCGTAAATGGCTAGGCTGTTTTCGCGAGCGCTTCTGCTGAGACCGCAGCCGAGCTTTGTTATTCGGCTTTTCAGATCTCATTAAGATCTCGTTTTTCCACCTTGTGTAGCCTTTGTTTCATGTCTGCATTCTTGTTTTTGTCTGCGTGTTTCATTTCATGATGCCGTCTTCTTAGATTAGACTGTTTGATTACCGCCACACTTTCTCCTCACAGAAGACACACGAGTTGTCCAGCAGTCCGACTCCCATGTCATTTGAAATCCCTGGTTTTCAGTGTCCATCTTGGATGTTGCCATTTTTTATCAGTATGTGAAAGTTGACTTTTGCTGCTATGCTAGCTATGACTTTTGTTGATTGAAGCTGGCTTGCGCTCAGGTGTGCCACCGTTGCATTTTGGGAAATGTAGTGTTAGTGTGTGAAGAACACTTGTGGCCATCCGCAGTAGGCCTGTGGGTAATTTTTAATAATAAATGAATATAATCCCAGGGGCCATGGAAAACCTTTTTGTGGGCGGGATTTTGACACAGGTGTTTCAATCCATCAAGGATTTGATCTGAATATTGGTGATCTGAATGATTTGTCGATAAAATTTTAATGTTTGAGGGCGTGTTCGTGAAAGTGCTGAAACTGTGTTTATCCTTTCAAATCGTTTTGAAAGAACGGTGGGAAGGGAAGAAGTAACAGAAATTTCGTTATTAGGCCTAGACTGAAAGCTTAGGTTTATCAGATTAACTGATTCATCACATTTTATAGACAGAATCTGGTGCTGTCCAAATAAATTTGGCAGGCAAGTACTTCAATTTCATATGATTTGAGATGATCACCAGAATTCAAGTATGACTGACTGATTTTGGTCCCATTTTGATATTTTAGGGTTCGGGTTTTTCTGTCCATTTCAATCGGCATTAACTTTTGGAACCAGTATTAAGCAACTTCTGGTGAACACGGATTTTCTATTAAGCTATTCTGCAAATGACTGAATAAAAAGTAGTACTGTCTTAAGATGTAGAGCTCACAGAACGGACTTTCAATTGGGCGAGTGTCGGTTGCACATTTCAACTTTCTTACAGTCTTTGAACAAACGAATCTCGACTACGAATCACCGGCTAAACCTGCATGAAACATCTATATGATCTGTAGAGTCCTTGATTGCTGGCATCAATTCGCTCTGGTCGCCTACGCTAACATCTCTGTTTACGTAAAGAAAACATTTCAAACAGAATGCACCTTTTTAAGCATTGCAGCTATGTTCTTTGTTGACATATTCCAAGTGAAAAATACATTTTAACACGGTGGTGCATGTCAAGGCAACGCTTGTAAAGCGCACTGGGTACTTCAAAGAGTTTGAAGCTGCCTGATAATACTAAAAAAGAAAAAAAAAAGCAGGATAGCAGCTTGCAGCAGCTGCCGAGAGGATGCGTATCGAGACAGAAATGCTGCATTCTTTTTGCATAATGAACTAAATTTTCCTCACATACACAATGAGTTGGCAAAGGGTAACTTGAATATACATCAAAGCCTCACCAACATTGCAAAGAAGATTGACTTGAGTAAAGGTTTTAGACTTGATTATGTAACAATTCATGGAGACTGTCAAGCACATACTAAAGCATCAGCGGACATTATAAAACCAGACTATGACTGCATTGGAAGCCTGAAGGAACCAATTCCCAGAAACAGAAATGGCACAGAAACATCACGGTGAAATGACAGACTCACAGACTCATGGCCAAGGGGCTTTTGCTACTGTATGCCTATTAAAATAAATAATTACACACATTTGCAAGTTCAGTGCAAAGCACTTGAAAGGTGAATGATAAAAATCTTTTTTTTTTTTTTTTTTTTTACTGTAATGCCAAAAACGTTTGCAAGTGCATTCGAAAGTACAGTGGGCCCCCGTGTTATGAACTTAATCCGTTCAGCGGCTATGCTTGTAACTCAAATTGCTCGTATGAGGGGCAATCCAAACCTATGTTAATTAGTGAATGCGTGCAACGCGTGCAAAAACCTTAGGTAAAAACATCACAACTTTATACACATATTAAAAATTAGTAACATAATCTACTGTACAGTTAAATTAAATCACATAAATATACAAAGGAAAAATGACATTTACCTTTAGGGCGACGTGACTTGAGCTGGGTGGAGGCGGAGGGGAGCAGAGACCAACCCGCAGAGTTTATTGATTTATTTTCTTAAACGAGAACTTTTCTCAAACTAGAACATCTCACCGGTGATTTCCTTCTCTTTAATCCATAACAGAAGAAGCCTCTCCATTTTGTTGTCGACCGAGGTCCGTCCCCCGGCACGGAAAGTCTTGCCCTTAGAAGATTGCCGAGCGGTTACGGCCATACTCACTAGCAAGGTTAACTATGCGTGCGCCTCCTTCATATTTTTTTATTATCTCCTGCTTGGTTTCTATCGTCATCATCCTCTTACTTCTTCCTTTACCGCCACTTGCAATTTTAGAAGCCATGTCTAACAGATAAAGTTTGCAAAGTCTTCACAACACGCCGACCAGCTGTGTCATCAAGCTAGATGAAGGCGTTCGGCCAATAGCATATCGGCATTTCTGTGATTGACGTGACGCCGGCCAATGGCATAACCGCATCTCCATGACTGAGACCGGGATTGTGACCTTAATCGACCAATAGCATATCTGCATCTCCGTGACTGACATCGTGACTGAGACAGTGACTGTGACATTGTAAGAGCAATAGCATATCGGCGGTAATGTGACAAGCGATATTAGTTAATTTTGTTGATGCAGCAATGCAAAAAAATTAGTGCGGAGTCATCGACCGGCATGTTGGACTGTTCATATTTCGTAAAAGAGGGAGTTCGTAAACCGGGGGCCCACTGTATTCGCAAATAGCGTTAGAACATACTCGCAAAAACATTTGTATGCATTTGACCATATTCAAAGTGTTTGCCAGGTAAAGTTAACCCCACATTGGCAATGTTGCTGTAGATGTAATAACCAATAATCGCTTAAATGTGACAATGTTCAGTGCTCTTGCCATTCGCCCCTTTTCACTTTCCAAACTATCACAATTTTTAAGAGTTTCTAATTTATTGTTGGCTTTACAATCCTGATATGTGGTTGGGACATGTGCTTTGACTTGTACAGAAACAGAGGTGTATGCATAAAACATCAACCACAATTATTCACATCCAATGGGCATTTTAGTCATCAATCCAGTCCTTCTCAAATCGTGGAGTAGGCCCCCCTTTGGGGGCGCGGTGCGATGCCAGAATGGTGCAGATGACTCCAGGGAAAAGGCTTTGTTTTTGCCATGTGAAGTATGATTGCAGCAAAATAAAGATTGACATGTTTTTGGTTTCCTCCAGGCACTTTGATGCACTTGGTTATTTATGTATTTATTTTTTTAGTTTTAGACTAACCTATGACCTGTATAAACACTGTCAAAATGTAGTTAACAGTTGTTAAGTTGATTTAAATTGCTTTTTTCTTTTGTTGATATTAAAAGGGTACAGTTTTAGGTATACTTTTACAATTTTATATATAATAATCTTACTTAGAGTTGATGCGGCGAGTGGGGGTGCACGAAAGGTTTTCTCTTTCCTCAGGGGGATTTTAGAAAAAAATAATTGAGGAGCACTGAACTAACCTAACATGTTTTTAGAAAGTGAGGAGGAGTTGGAGTTTCCAGAGTGGTAAAGAAAATAGATGGGTTGATGTAAATGTCAATCATAGTTTAAGTTTGCGATCCCATTTGTTTTAGGACTCGGAAGTAGACAAGTGGTGGCTTGAATTACACTTGATTAACATTTTATACAGTTTTCAGTAGCTTGGGTTTCACCGTTTTGGCCTTAAACTGTTACCAGTGATCCTGAAAAACTGAAGGTTGCCGTATCAAAGCTTAAAGCCTCTAAGGGAAAGCGGCAGTGGGTAAAATGAATGAATCATGTGCTCCTCTGCTACAGTGGTGTCCTTGAGTAGTAAGAAAGCCACTCAATGTGTGAAAGATGGGTGGGTTGATCCTGAGGTTTTACTTTTTCCCCCCAACACCTAAAAATGATCCTGTTTAGGGGCATAGGCAACTGGCAAGGGATCAGCTAGCTAAAATGAAAATATTTTAAAATATTTTCAGAGTGCGAGCTGGTCACAGCTTCCGTATCAAAGGTCAGCATTTTCCATTTGCAGTGCTATGACATTTTTTAGTTGTGTTACCATGTAGGCTGCTCCATTTTTTGGGGGTGAGTAGGGGTTGTGTATTTGACCAATGGTTAAATCGGCACAGCAAACATCATATTAAAAGATTGGTGTTTGGGGGGAGGTTGGGCTCAAAACACAAGTGGAATTAACACTAAGAAATGTAAGGTACAGTAAGCAGCACCAGTTTGAAATAGATGATGCATGCCCCAGCCTTTTGGTTAAAAACACTTACATTAATTGAGGAAAAACATTAAAAAATAAAAAAAACCCTTGATTTCCCATATATGGAATGGTGGATGATAGAATCAAGCAAGCATGGGCCGACCAACAAAGCACATTTTGCATAATGGTACCACAAATAAATTGGGTTGGAATAAGGTCACATAGAGTGCATGACTGCACTTGACATTCAAACAGCTGTCTTATTACCATCTCTACCTGTCTGTCACTTTTGCACCATAGGTAGTTTCTTTTTTCTGCTACTACTAAAATGAGACACTCTCTCTTTTTATTCCATTCCCCTGGCATAACAATTACAGTGCACATTAAATATACATATAGTTATGAAACAAGCACAATTCAGACCGATGTCTAGTTTTTCTTTTTAATTCTTCCTTTTCCACCATTGATGTGTGAGACACCCTGAAAACTAAAACACTGGCTGAATGAGTCTTTCTGACTATTGCTAATATTGTGTACAATAAACAACATAGCCAAAGCATATTGTAAACCATAAACATTAAATACAAATGAAAAAAAATACTGTGTGCGTCGTATACCAGGGATTCCAGTGCAAACCTTTAAACAAATCTCATGCATTCAGTTACTCACACGCTTAATGAGACACTCTGTTCTTGATAGAAAATACACCCGACATGTGCACATTGCATGCCCAAGAGTCCTAAGTTGGTGCGAGCCTACAGATTGATTTTAAAAAAAAAAAAAAGGCTCATGGTGTCTTGTCAAGTAATCCTTCGTACACTATGTAAGCTACAATAGCTGGTTTTACTCTTTCTAGTAGACTAGAACATCCAAGAGTTCTTAGCCTTTTCATTGTCTTTTGTGTGATTATTATTCCTCCACAAGGATAACAGTGTTGGCAAATAGGAATCATACAAATGACACTTACGCTGACATAAATACTAATTATTTAAGTTAATTTAATAATATTTAATGATAGCAGCAATAATTTGAACTCCAAAACTTGTATTGCAAACCGTCATCTTTGAGACCAACTTGGCGAGCATCAAATGAGAACATTCGAGTTTTACTCTTTGCTTCTGCTCTTTAGTGATTACACCACATATAGGTACTAGCATAAAAGCTATTAATAAAAAATGTTGCAATTAATTTTCATATTGACTGATAGGCAAATCAAAAATTTCTCACTGCACACTTTAATTTCTTTTATATAATGAGTCGTTTTTACTTTATTTTAGTTTGTGTGATTAGTTTGTTATATATTTATGATGTAGAGGATATGGTAACTTAATTTGACAATAGCTGATGACTGAACCCACAGGAACAGCAAGATGCATAATTCCTGCAGCATAACACTGTACAATTTGTTCGGCCTTGGCAGAGGTCTACACTCTGCTATGTGCTATCTTACTTCTGTTCCTCTTTAATTAATCTTTTCTCACATCTTCCTGTATTATATGCAGTGCCTCGCTTTTCAATCGTAAGTGCCAACACAAAGTACATGCATACTTTTATAATCAAATCCCTTTTCTGGAACACACTTGTTGAAATGGGCCGATTGTCTGACGATCAAGGACAAGCAGTAATGGATTCAATAACTTATATTTGTGGCATACCGACTGTCAAACCACCCACAGTTTCCCTTATTACAAGACCGGTAACGTGTCTAACAACGCTATTGGTTGCTCGTTTGTGTGTGTGTGTGTAGCGGTTGCATTTTGCATTGCTTGTAAGGAAACTCCCATTTGCAGTCAAGAGCAATATTCAACACAATTCACAGCTGCACTTCTTGGGTGGATAGATATCCAATCATGGTCATTTGGTGAGTTAATGTGATATATAACATAAAGCCCGGAACACTGCAAGCGATATGTAAGCTTCAGAGAAGCTTTCTAAACAACTAGTTTGCAAGGTTTAAACGCTCAGGTTTAATGACCAAAACACACTGTAAATGTATCTGAACTCTGAAAACAAGGGGGCAAACACAGACAATATCTTGAAGGTGCAGATGTAGAGGGGGAACAAAAAAAAACATATTCAATACACAGCACTGCACACTCAATATCACAAAAACTTTAATATAATGTTTTGGTGAAGCCTTCATCAAAAAATGTTTCACTTTGCTTGAACCATAGCATGTAAGTTGCAGGGCCTGGTCAGTTGTGGAACGATGCCGGCGAGTCTTTCTGTGGGTGCCTGCGTTTTAACCATCAATATTAACAGCACCTGTGTGATTGCTCATTGTTTGGTTTACTTTTCTTCTGGCAGGCAAAAAAAAAAAGACCCTCAAAAGGAGGGCATGCACCCAGAGATGGATAAAAAAGAAAAAGCATGGATTGTATTATTTACTTCATTTTACACAAATGTGATTTTTATCAGAATATCGTGTTTGGACAAGTGGGGGCCGTAGAACATAATATTGTCCAGAAAGATATAGATTTTACTTCTCCTTTGTAATCTTTTGCAACACACACCGTATCATGATACAGTATAATCAGCCAGCCTAATGACTTGGAGACCTTCTATAATCTCATCCTAATCAGACGGGGGCATATTCTTAAAACTTTCCCATTATCGGTATGTGCCGACCTCTCTTTATTGTATGCCGGGCTTTAGTGAGTCAGACAGGAGAGGAGAGAGTTAAACACATGGAACAGGAGTGCTAAAGCGTTTAATGAAGGATAAAGGAGGAAAAGCTGTGACAGCAACACGCGGGAGGGGAAATGCAAGCACCACTCCATGAAGTTTAATAAAGTGTCTGAGAGCAAAGCATCATGGTCATCGATCATTCCAAAATGGGGAGAGGAGGAATGGGGGGAGGGGGGGAGAAGAACGCCACACAGGGGAAGAGGTCAAGGTATACGGAAGGACAGGAAGGCTAGTGGGATAAAATGGACAGTGGATTAAAGCGGAGGCAGTGAATGATCAAGATATTTCAAGGACCTCATCCTCATTTCCTCTGCGGGATGTGCCACGGAGGAAAGAAGCTGCTGGGTAGGGAGAGAATGAAGAAAATAGCTTGGTGCTAAAAGAAATATCCTGTAAAATAAGTCTACGGTACTATAACTAGCTGAGCAGAAAGGGGTTTAAAAATTTCACTGCGTTTGATGAAAATGTCCACATGTTGATTTGTTTTAACGTCAGTGAATACAGGTATAATGACACGCTTTATCGAGTACACTATTTGCTGCAAGACCTGTCCTTCAAAACTAATGTTTGCTCGAGTCCGCTCACCATCACTTTGTTTTAAGAGAGGTACTGTATATTACCTAAGTAACTTTTTAATTGTTTGTCAGCATACAGAATTTTACATTAAGTCTTATCAGATGGCCCTTCCAGAACCAGCACTGGCCCTATCTATCACTGCTGTTGGTGCTATATCTCATATGTCACCGTTTAACAAAGGCTATATGTCATTTTAAATCTATACTATTAGTCATTATTAGGGTTGGCCATTGTTTGAATTTGGATGATTCCGACTCTTGTATTTGGTAAAGGTTACTAACAATGAACAAGTCTAATCTGTGTGTATACCAGCTGTTTTAGTGCTAGCTAAACTTGTTGGCTCAATGTTAGCATTAGATGTACAGTACTTAGCCAAGATGGCCTGCAAAGACTACAGCCTTATCTGGGTGGGTGCTGGTGAAGGGCTCCTCATATGCGCCCATTTCTGGTGATGGCGCCCAAGAATAGCGGGTAGCAGAATCTAGTTGCCATATAACCTACTCCTTGCACGGCGGAGAAGGGCTACGTGTTCTGCGCGCACCGTCTGCCTTTGTCCATGCTTCTTCCGTGCTAACATAGAAATCAAATTTAGCACCCACATTTTACAATCGAAGTCCCGGTACCACCATGCCCAACTTTACTGCCTCGGTCATGACAGTCATATGGTGGCCACGGCCCATTGAGCCACCGTTAATGTTGACCCCTGGCATATATCTGAGTTCCTCTGTGAAGTTAGGAGTGTATATGTCCCAACATACAAACGCAATAGCTAAATGACGCACAACATTTTGGGTATGTCCCGAAAATATTCAATTGAATCACCAAAATCTCTGACAAGATAACAAAGTGCTCTTTCAGAGGGTTAGGGTTAGGGTTAGCCATGCAAAGCAATGCAAATTCGCGTGGGCCGTTGATGGAGGCGTTTTTGATTTCATTTACATAATTAGAAATGCCATTTCATACAGTTTTCCATTAAAATCATTCTGCTTGGTCGGTTTCCCTAAAAAATAAAAAATATAAACACCCAGGAATTCAGACACACGCAGGATTTGTTCTACACGTCTCAAATGACGAGTAAAATGTGGATAAAACAGATTAATCAAATATATGCATTGTGAATGCAGTGTAAACAGACAGATACAAGACATTATGTCAATGTAAACCTAAAAAAAAAATATGTGTAGAGGATGACAACTACAATGAAAGCTTAGACAACTAAATATGGGATTTTTAAAAGCCAGTGAATCATATGGTGAGATGACAATGCACTTTTTCACATTTTAAAACTCTTCCTAGTTTATTTATTTGAGAACATCCATTCATTTTTCATAGTCGCTTATCCTAGGGTCACTGGCGAGCCGGTGCCTATCCCAGCCATCTTCGGGAAGTAGGTGGAATAGTTACCAGCCAATCCCAAGGCACATTAAGACAAAAACCAATTTACACTCACAATCGCAGATGTGCTAACCGGTTTCCTACCGTGCTACCAGAAATTGTTGCATCAATGTTAATTATTTATGTGGTTTAATGTCACAGATTTATGGCTGCCCAAAAAGAAATTGTTCACCGTATTCCTTAATTTGGCATTGGCTAAAAAAAAAAAAAAAAAAAACAAACACAAAAAAAACCCCTAATTGATACAACCAATCAGTCATTTTCCACGGTATAGCTTTTATGTCGCCCTTGAAAGTGCCGTTTGATTTCACTACCAATTAATTTAGATGGAAGCCTGGATCCTGTTATTGGCCGCCTTGGTAACACCTCCGGGCAGTTATGTTAGACCTCTGTGAGAGTGGCCTAGAGGGACTTGCGCCACCGTAATTGCCACATGATACGCTTGGATGCACCAACGTCTTTAATATGAGAACAGACACGAGCAATATGGAGCGCCACCTTCTGTGAATGCCCTGAGTCGTTTTGGTAAATCTACCTTTTATTCCCATGCGCTATCATAACATATGCCATCAATCCACTCACCTGTTGGAGATCTTTGGAATTTATGGAGTTGGTTGGCAAATGGAGAGGTAAAAGGACAAAATACTGTGACTTCATTCCCAGTTAGGGTTGCTGGCTCATCTTAAATTCTAACTTTTAGAGACTTGTTGTGCCAATTTGGAACAATGATTTTATTGAAAACTATGTTTAATGTCAGTCAATGCCTTTCTTTACCGATCACAAAAATCCTGGCCAACATCCAACGAGAGACCAGCAGTGTGCAGTGTAATGTCTTGTTTCCCTTTCCTGATCGCTGCCTGTGTTCATGAGGCACTCAATGAGGTTTTTAATCTTATTGAACTTATCTATCTATCTATCTATCTATCTATCTATCTATCTATCTATCTATCTATCTATCTATCTATCTATCTATCTATCTATCTATCTACCATGTTTCTATGGATTTTTTTCGAATTACATTGCTGTTTCTGAGCGTTGTGTCGAAAAACTAAAATAATCACCTACTCTGACTCCTCATCTCCCATTCCATTGGAATCACCTCCTCAGCTTTGCGCCTCCAGCCAAGATGACTGTCATTTGTATCATGAATCCCTGAAGATTTTCTTTTTGTCCTGACGCAGGAGAAGAAGAGGGAGATTATTAATAAATTCATGACACATTGCAGAAGTACCATCTAACTGTTTCCCTAGCTTCATCCCCCCCATTTGGTCCAGTGCTCTATCAAGACTCGAGTGTTTCCCCCCACGAGACTATTTTGGTGGTACATTTTACTACATGTCTGTTGAAGCTGGGAGGCCATTAATGCACAAATGGATGACGGTCCACTATACAGAGCCGCCGAGATTCAGCCTTTAGAGATTTTAATTTGGACTGATTCTTCTCTCAGGAATGCTTGTAGGCTAGTTTGTTTGTTTTTTGTTTTTTTTTAATAAAAGCATGACCTCAGCTTTCCCTTTTTAAGCGTGAGCCTCAGCGGCTATGACATGTGTATGCTGGTGTATGAAACACCATGCATTTTTTTTGTCTGCAGATGCTATATGAGATCGGACAAGCCCAGTCAAAGCCGCACGGGATAAATTTAGCCCATGCTAACACCCTTGGAGGCCTCTTAATAATTGAGAAGGCATCTGCTCCAATTAATGTGGCCCTCTAAATGGAATCCCTATTTAAATTTTCCTTAACTGGGTCACTCTCTCTCCTCTCATCTCTCACTTGCTTTCTCTCACATTCTCTCGCTAGCTCTCGCTCTCGCAAAAAGCAGAGAAAAAAAAAGCTGCCTTCTACTTTTTAAATGTTTTTGGGCTTTCTGAAGCGTCATCTGGTGTATTTTTGCTGGAGGTTTCTCAAGCGCACAGGCATCATTGAAGACATTCAGCACACATACTTAGGCGAGGAGGCTTTTGACATTACTTCATTTCGGCTTGTTAAAAGCCAAAGAACTCTAACTTCTATGAACTTTGTTGGTTTATAGCAAACCTGGAAGTTCAAAAAGTGCTGGGAAGTTGAATTTATACTTTCTGACTTAATTGTGTTATATATATAGGGTTATACACCGTAATCCCTTGTGTACAAGTCAACCTCATGCATATGTCGACCACCCTTTTTAACTTCAATTTGGGTGATTTTTACAAAATAGCATATTTATAGCATTAATAGCATTTTTACAAGACTACCCCTGAACTTTAGTGGTCACACATATCATGACTGTCCAATTAAAAAACATGTTTTTTTCATTAAACTGACTAAATTACAGTACTTTTAAACACATTTTAAACTGTTGCGGCCAGGGGGGTGGGGGGTGCAAACGAGACAAGTGCGAGGCAATGTACGCGTGCGTAGATGCGAATGCTGAAGCTAACGTTGCAACAATAAACAGATTAATAAATAATAGGCAAGTTTGTCTCAACTTTTCCAATCCTTAAAAAGTAATTATTTGTTTCAGAACATCTGTCCAAATGCTGTTTTTACATTTTTTTCCATTTCCATTACCTTTGCTGAATTCCTAAAACTTTGAACAGTTTACACGTTCCAACTGAGTTTGAAATAGTCACCATCGTGGCAAGATTTTTTTTCTTAACCTTGTTGTCTTCACAGCACAACGTGCACTAATTGGAACCTTTATCTCAGCCTGTTGTGGAATGAGCTGCTCTTGCCCTCGCGTTGACTCCTTTCCGTCTTTGCTTTCCAGTGCAGTTAAACACACTGTCTAATTATTGCACCCGTTTTCACCTTAATCATTCTTTTATAGGGAAGAGCCACTGAAAGAAAAAAGGAAAATGAAACGTTGTAGCTGTCGCAAAATCCCATGAGGGTCTCCAGAATTTGGCTATCCTGTTGTCTGAGTCACCGCCTCGATTTGTCCTTCAACCGCCATGTCTTTTACAGTTTTGAATCAGCAATCTGGGAAGTGTGTGTCATTGTCTGCATTGAAAGGCGTTATTTGAATGTGCGAGAATATGCACATGATGCTAGGAATAGCATCATGAGCCTTTGCAACATCTGATGAGCAACTGGACTCTGATTCAGACTGTAAACGTGAACAGTTTTTTTTCCCATGAACTTAACATTTGGAGCTCATTGGTCTCCTGATTATACTCGAAAACTGTGTTATCCAAACCTTCTTGGATCAGTCCATCTTCACCATATAATCGTTTGAGTTTTGCAATCTGCAGTCCTGAAATGGAAAGCCATTTGAGTTATTTTAGGCATAGTTTCTCAGAGGAGAGTAGTTGTGTTTTGATGGTTGATAGTTTTAATACTTTGATTTCATTCATTGCTTTTCAGGTATTCAGTCAATGCAAGCGAAACATGAAACCTTTTGATAGCCTTTTTCTGAGGTTTTTCCCTGGTTACCTTCCCTTCACTGAAATCATTCCCGCAGTATAATATTACTTGTTAAATTAATCATTTCATTGTCATTGATTATTTTTCAAATGAATATGAACTCACCATGAACGACACTTTGAACTCTTAACGACCTTGAGCTTGTTTTTTCTGCAACAAGCTTGGCCCATCTAGGAGTGATGTGAGACAATGACACCGGAAGTGTGCCGCTTATATTCAATCAACCTCCGTTTTGTTCTCGTCATTGGGGAAACCCCGGCTATTTGCACAGCCATGCTAGATTCACCTGGTTTGGCTGGAAAGAAATAATAAGTATAGCGATAAATCATTATTCCAAGTAATACTCCTGGTATTGCCAGTAAAAAGCTTTCATTTTCTTCAAAGTAGTAGCTTCTTCTCCTTTACCCACGTTTAACTCCTTCATTGGGCCTTTTCCCCTTCCCCAAAAAAATTTCCAAAGATGTCTTACTCATTTTGCCATGCTATGTGGGTGAAATATTGGCTTTAAAGTGACCAAAATGAATCTAAAATAATCTGGTCAAATTAAAAAAAAAAAAAAAAATCTACAAAAAAATATTTTTCATATTCGGCTAATACATACAACGGAAATAATTATTTCAAGTACAGCCTGATACAAGTTGATTCACAGATCGGAATCGGGCCACAGACCAGAGGATGGGGACCTCTGATCTACACTCTAGTGTAGTTCCATGTCATCCTTGTGTAGCAACTGGTTTCTAAGCCAGAGAGAGCAGGATGTGCTAAGGAAGGCGGTGAGGAGAGGGAGAAAAGCAAAACTGGCACAAAATCAGACTCTGACTCAGATGTAACATTGGAGGGGGGGTTGCCGGGTAAAGTAAGGGCAGTGGAGGAAAGAAATTAAGCCACTTAGATGGATGGGAAAAGGTAAAATGGAAGCAGGGGGGAGGAGCTAAGGGTGATGAGAAGTTCACAGGATTGTGGAGCGTGTGATACACTTGTATTTCCTCGCACGATGAGTTCACGATGAGTTGGCAAAGTGCTGTGGTACTGACTTATATCTGTTCATTCTCAACATTGTGCTCTGAATGCTCCCAGCTGCTGTGATAAGTCACAAAATGAAGCAAAAAAAGACTTTCTTTTTTTTCTTTTCATCTTTTAAAGCAGATTTATTCTTGATACCTAAATCATATTCAGCATTAAGGGGCATAGGATTACATGTCAGGGCCAAACTTTCAGTTTGTAACCATTATACTCTTTGCTGTATTCATCTATGATCCTTCACGCCTATTTAGAACAAATAGCACAGTTTTTAGTTGGTAGGTATTGTGCATTTATAATAAAGAAACACTGTGCAATATGGTATAGGGATGCTGGATGACTTCTCATTTCAAAATAATTTCATCCATAGCAAACTATTTGCTACTGATCCATTCATTTCTGGATCATAAAACTTCACTTTTTTGGGGATGATTTTGCCAAAAATGCATTTCAATCAATCACATTAGTTGACAATGCAAACACCGGAGCAGTGCCAACTAAGCGACTTGAGAGCAGTTCAGGGTCTATCAGAGTCTTGCTCGAGGACGTGGTTGCTCAATGCATCGATCATGGTAAACCTGTTGATTGCAATGGTAGTATTGGAAGATAACGTGCAATGAAAAAAAGAAAAAAACACGCAAACAACAAGTATAAAAGCTAATGGACTAATCAACTAAAATGCCACCAAGCAGCAAAAGAATGACCGACAAATTCCAGGTGTCCGTGAGAATAAATTGTAGTTTTTCCAAAACCAATAATTTGCAAGTGTCTTTGGTCAAACAGAAGGTTCGATCTCCCGACTGTTTGACTTTACATGCGTAGTTTCCACACTGTTAAACGTTTGATGATTTCCTCTTTATACCCTGCGCTGTATTTGAAAATGATTAAAAATGGGAGAAACTGCAGGAACTAACTGTTCTCTGTGGTTAGGATTCTACAGTAGATGGCTATCTGTCCATTTCTCTTTAACATAATCTAATGAGCAGTCCACCACAGCAGTGGCGGTGCTTTCTTATCGACAGAAAAGCAGCTATTGGCTTCTCCGACCTCAAATTAAGGATGCAAACGTCATACCTGTTCCTGGCAAGGAGCTTTGATCACAACGTGAACATGGCGCACATTCCCCGGCTGCCATACGGATGTTCTCGCTTCAAGGAATTGATGCGCATGTTGCCGATGTGGCTGCCTGCTGAGCTCTATGGAATCCTATGCAGAACTGAGCTAGCTTGTATTTTTATTCATTTCTAAAAAAACAGCTTTCTAGATTGACGCTGCGCTCTCTGTAAGGTGCTGTGTGTCACTTCATAACTTACACATTTCTGAGAAATCTAACATCAAATATGCCATGATTTTTTTTCTACGACGGGGCTCATTAATATCAATCGCTATGAAAGATGTAGGTATTCTTCCCATTTGCATGACATGGAATTGCCTTCATGTCAGCGAGGGGAAGGCAGCCAGTTGGACTATGGTGTCACTTCAGAACATTGGCATTATGACAGATATACCTTTCATAATTACACTGCATGGCCTATGGCCACAGACCATTTGGCTTCTTTTTAGGCTATCCATTAGGAAAAATGGTAAAATCTATAGATTTGAACACAAGATTATGCTGGTTTATTCCCAGGTCATTGAAATTTGAAACACATTTCCCACAGGATAAATTAAAGTCCCGTAACATATTTTTGCATCTGCTGTCATACCAGTATAAGAGAAGTTCAAAGCTAACAATACATAGGACTGCGCCGATGAGCTTTACACAAACCTCAGCATAGTTGGGTAATGCCACAACAGCAATGGTGCATCCCTCCAACAGAGGATTAGACGGGACGTTCCAGAATGCCTTGTGACATCGAAACTTGTGCACAGCGGAAGAAAAGTGAAACATCACACCCTTTGTGCAGACTTTTTGTCATTTCTTTCTGTGATGTCCGGACTTTGATACTATGTCAAAAGGTTGTTGGATGCGACAGCTTGACCATTATTACCCTCAATTCTATGTTGATGTTCATTACACAACCAGATAATGAGAGGATGTGAGTGTTAGCTTCTGGTGTGTCAGTGGGACAGCTCAACGGTGCCAAATTAATCAGAGTTTTACTCATATTCTGGACTCAGTTTCTATTTCAAAATTTGGTTGATTGCCAGGTTGACTTAATTCTGTGCAATGCTATGGGCAATCCCCTGTCTACAAATACATCGCATATTATAAATAAATTAAGCATCATTGTAAACCCCGCAGTTGTATAAACTATTTTAGGATGAGTAGTTTCCAAAGACAATGTGTGTCATATCCACTATTTACCCCCACCACGGCCAAGCGCTTCTCCTTTTTTTTCTGCGGGAGAAAAACTCAAATTTGAGGGCACATTACCCAGAACGGAAAATGTATCCTATTTTCACATACTGTATTTTACCTAACCACTTGCTTGAGAAAGCGAAGTGTGACAGAGTGTGAGTCATGGCCCATTAACTCTATCGTATTACCTGGTAAGCCTCATCGTCACTCTTCTAAAATTCTGCTCGGTAGAACCGCGCCGACCAAACAAAACCTCCTCACTCCATAATTGAAGACAGCAGCTGCTGTGCTGCGTCTGAGGTATGTAACATGATCACTGAGGGAGAAAGTCGCAAGCGGAAAATGCAGCACTCTGCATCGCTGGTTGCTTGATTTGCGTACAAACGTATTTCTTAAAAGATTTTTGGGTTGGTGGCAAAAAAGGCTTTAAACAATAGAACCAAGTAAGAAGAAGCAGCTTATTGAAGAGACTGAGGTTGGAATTTGGCATACCCAAAATTGTGTCCCTCTTACTGTAAGCATGCCCACTGGCAGTTGATTGTACGTAAACCGTGATAATCTTACTGTAATACGCAGTTTATAAAATAGCACAAGTATAATGAGGATCTTATGCAAGCTATAGTTTCATTGGACCAGGGGTGTCCAAAGGTGCTCAAGGGCTGGTATCATGCATGTTTTCAACGTTTCTTTGCCCAACACAACTGATTCATATGATCAGCTCAACAGCAAGATCAGCAGAAGCCCGATAACGATCTTGATTATTTCAATCAGGTGTGTCGAGGAAGGAAACCTGGTACACATGCAGGACAGTGGTCCTCTGGGACCAAGTTTGGAGATCCTTGCATCAGAATGAGTCCTATGACTGCTGCCTCGTTCAATGAGATGAGTTCAAAGGAGAACATTTGGACTAAATCTGTTGCTCCTTTTGCGGAATATGTCAAGGATTTATTCAAAGCCCCCTAGATTTGAATACCAGCTCTCTGAACGCTCAAAACAGATTGTTAAACCTGATTGTAATTCCAAACGCAAAACCCTCTGACTAATTTGCATGTGGTCTTAATCTCATAACGCCTCATACTTCCATTGTGCCTTCAAGTCTCCAACGTCGGATTTTAAAGCTGTTGGATTTTCATTTGAGCTTCCTATTGAGATCATATTATTATTTATTTATATTTGCCGTTATATTTACTAGAGTTCTAACCCTCACCATAAACTCTTTTGACTTCATAATCATTTTTAAAGTAATATTTTATCATTGATCCCTCTGAATTGTGCACACTTGTGAATGTGAGTAAAATAGTAGTTTGTTACAGTACATATTTAGCTTATTGCCCAACGTCAGATGGGATAGGTTCTCGCATGCCTGTAAACTCCTTGATGATAAACATGACAGAAATGGGATTGCACATGATTAGGCATGCGCTGTTAAGCATTTCGATGGGTTACCGTGGTGTTAAAAATTCAAGGTTTCAATCACCACTAGTACTGCCTGTCACTGGTAGCACTTTTGTCTTTTTAGACATTTAAAAAAAAAAATAGATTGTGCTCACTGGAAAACGAAATAGAGCAGTAATTTTAATACTGTGATGCCCTGACACTGATATTTTTGCTCATGGATACCAGACTGTCAGAATGTAATAATCGGCCTATGCCTACTAATCATATAATTACAAGCACGGGTGCCAGTCTAATAAAACATGTTCATGGGATACCCAGAAGACCATAGAGTGTGGACTTTGAACTTATTTCTTAATTTCGGCCTCGTCATCACCAAAGTAACCAAACCCGGCCCACCTTTTAAAAGTCATTGATGATTGATCGGATGTCATTGATGCGTCCCTCAGGACTTAAATAACAAACAATGGTTGTTATTGGCTTACCAGTTTTCTGAATTTGGTCATGTGATCGCTAGCTGAACACTGATTGGTCATTACCTAAGCAACTGTGGCTTTCTGTAGACAGCAACTTATAAAATGGCTGTCCCCTGCAATGGATTAAAATTGGTGGAATTTTCTGCTTAATTCATTTCTCACAAACACAATATAAATCAAAATACTTTGGTCAGATTTGTGGGACCACAACATGAGGTGACTTGCTCTTCCCCGCTACACGTGATGAGCCAGTCAGACATGTGCCTGTACATAATGACGAGAAATTGTGCACCCGCAACCCTACAATGCTTTTGTGTAGGTGTTTCATTGGAAGGGGCAACCCACCTCACTGCAGTGATGAAAAACAATGAAATACTGTATGTATGTGCGTCTGTGCATGTGCGTGCGTATCAATCTTCTGTTGATGTTCTTCCTTCTACGCGAACTCCTCTGGCTGGCACTGTTTGCCAACATTCGCACATGGCAGAATTACTGCGAGCAAGTTCTCTAAGATTTGCATTCATCTGACAAAGGGAGACAGAAACGAATACGAAAATAAAGTGGGCTCAGAGTGGTGATGATCCCTCTCAGCAGGCAGCTAATGTTCAGAGATGTTGATAAAACGGAGTTGCAAATGTTCACTCGTCCAATATTTACAAAGGCAAATCCTTACGGGTGATCAATAGTGTGTTGTGCTAGTCCACTTCTGACTGTGACGTGAAATTGATGATAGTCTATTAGGAAGCTGGCTGGGGGCTTTGAAATAAGAACAGCGAAAAAAAATGAAGATTGAAAATAGAACCCTGACAAGTGAGGTAGATGGACTGACTAATGTGCCATACTCACTGCTATGATAATATTCTCCAATGGCACCTTCATTTGCTGTTATTGTTATTATTTTTCAAATTAGTATTATTATTGTTGGACATACTAAATTGTCCTTAGTTGTGAATGAGTGCATGAATGGTTGTTGGTCTTTGTGTGCCCTCAATTGGCTAGCAACCAGTTCAGGGTGTTCCCTGCCTGTTTCCGAAGTCAGCTGGGATAGGCACCAACACGCCTGTGACCCTTGTGAGGATAAGAGGCTATAGATATTATGCTCACAATGTAAGTCTATTCATTTATTAGTGGCTTGTTATTACTGCCCTCATTGCTCTATTACTGTTTTTTTTTTGTCTTATTGCCTATCTTATTATTTGCTCGATTATGGAATGTAGTCTGCTCGAGGAAGTGAACATAATTATAATATCATTGTGTGGTATGATTATGCAAATGACAATAAAATATTGAATCTTATCATTGTTTCCCCTGTAAGATCATTCTTTTAGAATTGTTCTGTAGTGTCGAATATGTTGAGAGACAACCGCTGTGGTCGAAGGTCATAAATGTTAAACCTCTATAATATTGACCGCTGCCGAGTTTCACGAAGCCCAAATATCCAAAAAGCCAAATTTCACTTTTCCCAATTTTGAAATTACACATAAATAATGATTTGTCAGGTGGATTATTTTTTCTTTGTTGGAATCATGAATATGACAAACATTCAAATACAGTTAGAAACTTACCTTAAAATAATGCCACATTTCAAAGGATTATACAATACATACCTGTATTTGTAAATGTCGGCTACATTCACGGCAATAGTTGTAAAATTATCTCATATGTTGTTACCATTTACCTGTTTTATCAGCTCCTGTGGGCATGACGGCTGAACAGTGGTCAGTGAGTGTCCATTCAAACAATCAGTGTGAACAGTGTTCCATAGAAAGGCCTCAATGTGGGCAACCTGCAAAGACGGCTTCTTCACCCTGTCAGGTCCTGGGTAGCGTAGTCTTCTAAAGATGTGCAGTCATGGCTCGCAGGACCTCCAGTCTCATTAAACTGCCAGGAGGCCTGCCGTGACTTCCTTTCACTATCTTGTGCATTAGATCCTATCGCCAAAATTTAAACTCTCTGCCATCAGTCCTGACCTCAGCCGCTGTGAACACCTGTAGCATTAGAATTTCCTGCTGTCAAGTAAATAATTTAATTGGCAATGTCTTCTACCTCCAAACCTTAATCACCCAATCCACCAAATACCTAACACGAGTCAAAGGCTTAAGAAAAATAAACCATTTATCATTGGCAAGGAAAACTAAATCCTTTCTGCTAGCATTGTTTGACATAATGGATCACTGAGTGAAGAAGTAGACCATGTGCTTGTCACTTGGGATCATAAGAATAGATGGACCTATCAAATTTGAGTTATATGCAGTAGTCTGGGAATTAAAGGCAGCCATTTTAATCAAGTGTGAAAAATCCCATTCAACGTACCTCAGAGCGACCCTCTGTCAAATCATTACCAATTGAAATGACAGGAGGATGCCAGAACACAAACACACTCACGCACTACAGTTCATGCACACTCCACGCATTTGTTCACAGGTTCTCTGCTCTATGCTTGTTAAAGCGGTCAATCATGACACAGTGTCCTGAACACAGAAAAACTGCTTGAAAACCATATTTTCACGAGTAATCCAAAGTGTAAATGGCATCCTGCTGTGAACACAGCATTCGATTCACTTGTCACTTTAAAGTAACAGTCCCAAAGCTCTTGAACAAGTCCCAGAGAAGACCATAAATATTTTTGTATTTCCAAGTAATGCTGTTCCACGAGAACCCTATCATTTAAGTTTTTAGTGTATTTTTTCATGTGGTTCAAAATTTTAGCTATATATATATATATATATATATATATATATATATACACACATACATTGGACATTGGATAGGTACTTTACCCTTTATTGCCCTGACTTCATTGTCTTATTGCCTACTACGAGGGGGCATTGCAATGGGTTTTAACTTTTTTCTGGGTGAAAGGTTTTGAGTGATTTCATGATCATAATCCATCATCATGTGCTCATGGAGGAGCCGGCCGTGCCCTTGTAATGACCAGCGAACAATTAATAATAATGTCGCTATTCATTAGAAGACCATCAAGAGTGTCTGACTTGACTCATGTTTAAAAAGACGGTGTTTGGTGTGGGGTAGGTGGTTGTTGGTGGTCCTCAGTGGAGTTTCAGACTGCACATCATCTTAGAACTTCCTGATAGTAATCGCTTTGCGGATGGAGTTTTATTATGCTCTTTATGACTTTTTAAGAGACTTGCTTTTCATTGGGAAAGTGACTTGTCTATCCACATTAGTAATAAGAGGGATTTGTAGGCCATGGTGGTGGGAGACAACTGAGAGGAGAACACAAGGACGGTGAAATGGATTCATGTAGGTGGTGAGTGTCACCTCCAAAGTGGAACGCAATCTGGTTAACAATCAAGGGTGATGGAGGACAGAAATACCCTAAACATGCAGGATAGGGGCCCCTGAGGTCCAAGTTGGGACACCCCTGCCTTAGTAGTTCCCTATATATAGCACAATTCCTCTCAATGCAATATATGTATACATAATCGATCAAGGTTTTGTGCAGTACTTGCTTTTTGAAGAATACATACTAACCCGTACCTGCTTAAAATGCTATTGCTATAAATTTAATGGATTGTTCTGAAGCATGGTGGACTAATGGTTTGCATAACTGTTCTGAAGTTTGGAATTCCAGTCTCTTCAGGTTCAATGAGGAATATAAATGTGGGTGTGGATTGCACTATATGTCTAGATCTGCCAATCGAAAACCAGTCTAGGATATAACCAGTTTTGCGCCGAAAATCAGATGGAATAAGTTAGATTTTTAATTCTATGATTATCTTCACAGTTTTCCTTTGGTGAAAACAGCGTAGCTGATGTCTGAGGACATTTGCCAACATCATTGTTGATAACGGTTTGGAGTTTTGGACTTTACAGACACCTCAAACTGTAACACTGCAGCTTGCACAGTAAAAAGGGAATGGAATGGAGGGACTGTTGGGTGTAAATGTTTTATCTTCTGATTATAAACCAAAACATAAGAAAAACAAGGACAACTCAGCAGCTCTGCTGTGTGAGTGTGTGGGCAGATGAGAATATAGCAAATGGGGAAGTCAAAGTTAATTTGAGAGAGCACGGCATAAGGTGAATGCCATGTTGATCTATTCATTGCTTTCCCTAATCATATCTATATTCCAATACATCTCTGCTGTTTATTATGTACAGACAGCCTTATTATGAGCGGTACCTGCATGCATGTAGGCGTAGTCCTTTCTATTTAGGTTCCTTTTGTTGTCTTGGCTTCTCTTTGTGTGTACCGCCTTTGTATATTACTGTATATATATATATTTTTTTTTTTTGCACTGTTGAGCACTGAGTGAATTCCTCTTGAGTCACAGCTTCAGCTGCCTGCGTCAAGGTCAGGGAGGATGACTATTTAAATACTGATCTGCTTCTGTCGGTAAGCCTACGTGTGTCTATGATGATTGTAACAGGGCACAAAAGACAAGAGCACAGGGCAAGAGAGGGTGAGGAGACAGAGAGCATGATGGGAATAATAGAGGAGGGTCATGGATGAAAGGGAAAATGTGGGCTCCAGCGATACTGCTTGAGAGCTCGATGGACCCAATTTTCTACACACCCCGCAAGGTGCTACACAGTTTTCATCAGACAGCAATGATAACAGTATGTTATTTTTAATGTTTGAGCCAATAACTAACATTCGATGATGTGGGTGTCCGAGTCTTGAAAATCTTGAGAGATTTGAATTTTTTTCAACATCAAAAGATGGAGGTAAAGAGCTATTGAACCAAGAATGAAACAGAATGATTGTGGGAAAATGATTAGCAGTATCTGGATCTGACCCTTGATGCTATATTTGTTAATTGTATCATTCACCACAAACAGTTTATTTTAAAGTTTGCATTCAGATAAAATTGGATTTTTTGAATGCGGTAGAGTATAAAAGAAAAATCAGATTTTCAAAAATGTTCACCCTGGTATGGAGGTGGACAGAGGGTTGGCAACAGAGTGTCATGAGGTGGCGTCTGCCACCTCTGACCGCCTTGTAGCTCCTCCCTTGTGTGTGCCTATGAGTTCTGCGATTTAACCAGCAACCAATCTATGGTATACCTCAACTTTTTTTGGGGGGACAAAATAAACCGGGTTAGGTGTTTTAGCGGTATGGTACTCAATCTGGCCATCCATTATGGTACTTCTGTAAAAAAATCATGTTAAGCATGCACACTGTGTGACATCACAGTGTCCTCAATGCACATGTGGGATAGTTTTGGGCCGTTTAGTATTCACACACAGATCATCGAAGTTGCTTATATTTGCAATTGTGAAAGCCCTAAGAAAAAAAAAATCAGATTCCACAAAAAATCGGATTTTAGTAATAAATTCTGCCGTCTGAATGTAGCCTAAATGTTAAACATTAATCAGGAGAATGGGCTTAAAAGGCACACACGGTGCTCAAACTGTCTGGCTTATATGCATGACAGGCGGATTTCAAGGTTTGATTCCTATGCGGATTATGTTTTTTTTTTTTACACAATTAGGTACCAGAGTGTATTATCTTTTGTTCCTGCCCATTTTTTCATCACATCCTGTTATTTATCCTTTCATTTTGGCTTTTACTGCAAGGGTTGACCAATACCCAGTTTGTAACCCTTGCCAATATTTGATCTGGTTGACGTTCAAAACACATTTTCTCTTCGCAAGTGGGCCGGAATCTCGAGTTTGAGCACAGACCTCAGGGGAATAAAAATGTAATTTTTTGACAGTGTTATTAAGAAAGGTAATTCCCGGTGGACGTATACCTTCTTCAGAAGCAGATGACTTATTAAAATTGACCTAACTTCAAGGCAGTCTCATATCAAAGAATATCCAAAGAAACACATGTGAGCATGTTCATTAGTAGAAAATGTTTTTGTAGTACTGGCAAACAAGTGTTAATCCTTTGTGAACTTCACTGATGTTTAGTATCAATAGATGTGAACTGAAGCACAAGTCATTCCAGCAAGAAATGAGTGGTGGGAGCCTTTGAGTAGGGAGAGAAGAAGAATATGTTTATGTAAATAACTGTGTGGAAAGGAAACAAGAAAGTGAGGAGAATATGCTGAAGAAGGTGTCAGGCAGAAGATTGCTTTAGAAAAATGAATAAATGTAAGCGAAAACTATAAACCAGAAAGGTAGAATGAAGAGGAGGTGGGCTGCGTTCAAGGCAAAGAGGAAGAAATCTTAGAAAAGGTTAACTCTCAGAAGCAAAAGGCGACTAAAAATGAGAGCCGAAGAGGAAATTCCAAGCTCGACAAAACAATTCTCACATAAAATATCTGATTCCCTGCCACACTCCTGCCAAGGATATAGGTATTTTCAACACTGTCGAATAACTTTGGCCAGCACACAAAAATGAAAGCGATTAACATGTCATGACTGTTGTAGTTGCAAATTTTGTCCCAATCATTTCTATTGTGGTGAGAACCATTTGAAGGCTACATCACTATGGACTGAATTTTGCAGATAAAGAAATAATTCAATGCTTTGCAGTTCAGAAAGGCTCTGTATGGTTCATATACCTAAGGTAGATAAAAATGAGCCTTAACCTACCTTATACCACAGGAAAATCTACTAGGATAATCCTCATTGCCTTCACATTCATATGGTCAGGAGGAGGCTCAAAATGTAATAATTTTATTATGTTTATATTGCTTTATTACATCTTGCTGCCTTGATGTAGACCCCCCCCCCCCCCCACACACACACACACACATATACACACACACATACACACAACGAAAGCCGTCAACTGTCCATCCTTTACTTAACGGGATCTGTCACTGGATGTCTGAATGGCAACTGGCCGTAGGTGAATTACTTACTTTCAGATAGGGCTGGAGCTGTTGGCTAAACGATGGGGGAGGTGGCGGGCACAGTGCACAGCCTCCACCCAAACACCCTTCATTTGTGTGGGAGGAAGCCAAGGCTATCAGCGTTAATGCTTCGCTGTGTGCAAACTAGGCGGAGCTCGACTAGTTCAGGGGAAAAGAGACATTCTCGCAACAGCAACGACCTTGGTGGAGCTATGGTGACAGCATGACAAAAGACTCGGGTTGCGAAGTGAACTATGACTGGAAATTCCTCTTGGCCACTCGCCTCTTTAACGATGGGAACAAATTAATGTAGGAAACTGTAATGAAAGAAGGTGAGGGTGACGAAGGATACATTTCTCACTTGCGCTAGTCAAGTTACCTTGGGGATTTCTTCATGAATACACTGAGGGATGTGCCGGCTTTTTTGCTGTCATCTGCCCTGCATACACAGTGTCGCAAAGTAAAATGTATGCAGTAAACTGCACAAGATGCAATTTAACAAGGAGCCAACAAGTGGACACTTTGTTATGCAGAAACACATTTGACTTTGCCATTATATAAAGGAATAAAAATGTCAGTTCATGAATTAATTGGGACGTAAGAAAGCTGTTATAATTTTCCCACGTTATGGTTTATTTCTGGCAGTTTTTCCTTCATTCACAGTTGAGTGCCCTCCAATTTGAAAGCTGATTTTCTTTGAAGGTTTGGATGATTTTTTTTTCGGTTTGATGCACTTCCGATTGTCAACCCTCCCTATTTATTTAGACTTGGTACCGGCACACAGTTGAGCTGACTGTAACAAACAAATGCACTCCTATTATGCCAAGGGGGGTGGTTGATTGTCTTTTGTTTTTCAAAGAAATGATGGAAAAAAGTCAATTTTCTTCTTCAAGATTCTCTGAAGGTTGCCAACGTTCATTCAAAATTCCCTAACGACAAGAGCGGCACAAGCAAACATTTGGCTTATGTTTGTGACCTTGGACGTATCCTGACAGGGGCTTTCAAAAATTCAAGATATTAATTATTGATATTGAAAAGCTGTGAAACGTCATTCCAGATCATAAAGCTTCATCCACATCATAAAACTTATTGACAAAACACCCAGATGTGCTTCAGTCATGAAACATATTCAATTGTAATGAACATTTTGTATACCAAATATTCCTATTGAAATTTCTCCTTATCGTCAATGACTTAAATATTAATCTACGATTCAGTACAGATTGAAATAATGAAACAAGAACATGTAAATAGACACCGTTTCCAAGATTTGGCAGGTACTGTTCACCTGTGATAAAAATTGTTATCGTATTTGACATCTTTGCAAAATGGCCCAGCTTTGTCTCTTGGTAATGTATAATTCTTTTGATGGAACGATAATGGGACCATCACATCAACCCCCCTTTTCATGGTAAAACCTGAATATAATCTTTGAAGTATGGCGCTATTATCAGCACACAATAGAGGAAGTAAATATAAAAATGATTGACTTGTTTTCATCATATAGTCAAGAAGAGAGCAACCTCTTTGGTTTGCTGCTTAACCTGCCGTACCTCACCCACCATGCATGCGTCTGTCATCGTTCTTGTCTTGTCTGCCAGCTTTCTTGACACATGAACATTCAAGGGATGCGCTACACTGGCAAGTGGCTAGTCAGGTGATCTATATTTTCACATTCATATCGTTCTAGTGATGTAAGAAAGAGCTTGAATTGCTCCCAATAGGCAGATCTGGTGTCTCAATTGGTGTCCACTCCGCCAGCACTACTGTATGTCCGTGATTGTGACAGATTTAAAAGGAAGAAATAATGTGAAGATCTTTGGGGAAAAAACATATATTCAAATGGGTCCGATTTCTTTTCGGTGCCCTTGGCTATAGGTGTCAGTGGGAAATCATGGCTGCAGCTCATTTATTCCTTTTCTTCTGATTTTCATGCGCTCTCGTGCCATCAGGTGCTATGAAGATGGTTTCCTTGGATCTCTCGAAAAGGAGCTAGTGAGCAAATCGAATTGTTTGCATCTCATGTCTTTTGTTTGTTTTTTTTTTTTTCGGGGAGGTGATGGGGGCTCTGTGACAAGTAATGGCGGTATTGATCGTTCTTAGTGTAAGCCTCTTCAAACAAAGTGACTCAAGTTTGGATCATGATTTGGTTGCTATGATTAAAGTTAAGCATGAAGTTATTTCAAAAATGCTTTTTTTTCTCCATCACTATCTGAGTCTGATTTCCATTGAATTAAAAAATTATATGTTGTATAATCGGTCCCAATTGCAGACTCATGAATGCACTATTTGAAACCTTAATGGCAGATGTGTATTTTACATGGCCTGCTGACATGACACATGCTAGCAAATTTCATGTCGTTAAGTAAAATTGGCTGAATTTCTTGTGGTAAAAGACTTTGGATAAACCAAGGAAGGTGCACAACATTGTACTCTACTGTCATGCTTTAAAGATGCAGTCATAAGATAAGATCATCTCAAAAACTTGGAACGGTACATGCTTGTCACATGCAGTAAGCTCCCGCATTTGAAACAGCTTGTACGGCTTTTGGCTGCTGATTTGGCCAGCACTCTACAGTAGTTTACGCACACTCAAGAATGAAAGAACCAAAGCAGGTTCTGTTACTACAATGAAATCCAACTGTGCTTAGAAATACAGTAAGCATATCATGTAACATCACAAAGTTGTTAATGAGCCAAATTGAAATCTATTCATTATGCTGTCCTTAGGCTGAGAAGTTCGTCCTTAGTGCAAATATACAACCAATGCATAAAGCTCAGCTCATGATCATTCCTTCATTTGCTAAATGATGCTAATCTATAAAGATAAATTATTTGGCTGCTTGATATTGCTGAGTGTTATGGTGATTGAGCTGACAAGCACGGAAACGTTTCGGGTAGGCAGTAAATTAATATATGTACAACAAAAACACATCCTTCCTATTGGCAATCCCCACAGCTCCTCTCCCTCCTTGCGGCTTTTAATTTCAATTTCGGCATCCCGCGTGCTTTTGAAGCCGCCCAAGGACAAACATGTTTATTTCACTGCTTCTTATCAAAGAACAAACAAGTAAAGGAATACCAAAACTCTTGGACAAAAGGAAAGGTTTGATCAATAATTCTTAGCTAAAACAATTTAGGCACTCTCTAGTTTTGGATGCCGCGTGTCTCTTCAAATTGGCCAGACATCGTTTTGGAAATAGATCAACAGTGGTTCCATGTGTATAACAGATGTTCCAGTAAATCTTTTTTTTTCTCGTTGGCAATATTATCACATTCTACAATGACTGAAATAAATGTTTTAGTCTGATGTAGAGAAGCTAAACTTCGAATCATTATGGCTTGAATTCAGTACATTGACGTGCATCTAGGAGTTGAATTTGACTGATCAGACCACGAACCTTTAGGTCGTCAACGCGTTGTCCTCTTCGTTCCTCGAGTCAAATATCTTTAGAATGTTGAAGTACCTTTCATTTGGGGAGGATATTCATTTATATGTGTCTCTCTCCCGCCAAATGTAAAGTTTCTTTGCATCAGAGATATATACAAATGATGGAAACATACCATGAGCAATTCTGGTACCACACCAAAGTTTCACTGTTGGAACAGCATGTATAAGAATGAATTGAATTTTCTGTTAACTGGTACCAACATTGGGGCTACACGTTAAGACTTTAGGTAATGAACCATGTTTTATTTATCTATTTTTTTTTTTAGGTTTAAATGTAAGTTTTAGGCCACCATTGGCCACCATGTAGCTCTGCCCCTGGGCTTTGACATCAGGCTAGATAGATTTATTAGTCGGCATTGAGGTTTGATATGAGTTAGAAGATTGTGTTTTGATCATGAATGTGGTTTACCAGCAAAATCAGGTTGAGAGACCCTTGCAGAAAGAGGCTGAGATATTTATTCCAACATGCCATCTCAACCGTCCCAGCCCATAATTAGCATATGTGTGATTTGGAACAAATTAAGGGCCAAATTGGTACGCAGTGTGGTCTGAGCAATTTCACCACAAGTTTGTCACGGCTCATCAATTTTGCATTGTTATTATTAAAAGAACAAATACTCAATCAGAGTGAAGGTGTTTACTGTTGCCAAACGCTGATGGTTCCCATTATTGAAGGATGCATATTTCATGAGGACTTCTGATGAAGCAGCAGTTGGCTTGAAGTTTACGGCTGCCTTCAAACCCTAGCCGCATTTCAAACTTGAGGTGTCCTTCAGAAGGTTAATTAAATTTAGTGCAAAGTGAATTAGGGCGCAGCATCAGGTTGTCACTATGTGCTGGAAACGTATAGGTTGAACAGTAGATTTTATTTTTGTCCAAATTTCAATATCATGAAAATAGAATCTGTTTTAGGGTCAGAAAGTCAATATCATAAGTAACTATGCAGGTGATTTATACAATAATACATTGTGGCTTCCAGACAAGGTGGAGAGTATCTCAGTTTACGTGTAATGGTTGCCAAACAACCTCAGTTCACATCTAGATAATCGTTCACACCCTTATTCAAACTGTAAGACTATTTAGAGACCTAAAACTCTAAGGAGCATGTTTTTCGGGCTTATAGAGGAAACTGGATTACGTGGGTGAAAAAAAGAGGGCACAGACACACACACAAACACCCACAATTCACCAGACAAGCCAGACCAAGATTTGGATCCCAATTCCACAAATGTGAGGCCGAGGTGACAACATATCACCAACCATGTTATCATAAAATATATAATCTACGATAATAATGTAAACACTCAAAGACGGCAAAGGTTATTCCTTTTGGCTTTATAGTGTTATTTTCCATTGAATCATAAGAACAGCATGCACTTGATGGGGAAGAAATGCATTTCCACTAAGACAGGAAAAGATAAAGTGACGACAATGAGGTGTGCACATTTTAATTGATTTCGATGACATCGACTCTCCTCGCTTTACATGATACTTATGAAAGTCCATATTTTTGGAATACAGTGATCCCTCGATTTTCACGCTTAATGGCGACCGGAATCCCTCCGTGAAAAGTGAAACCCGTGAAGTAGCGCCAGCACTTTTCAAATTATTAGCTGGCAACCAGTTCAGGGTATCCCCCGCCTACTGCCCGAAGCCAACTGAGATAGGCGACAGCAAGCCTGCGACCGCTGTGGGGATAAGCGGCTAAATATGGATATATTTACCCCACACTACATAGGCGTATTCTGCCAGTGTCTTGGCTCCGTTTAAACATGCGTATTTTAGTATACATTTTCATTTGTATTACCGTGTAATAGTAGTTACTTATAAGAATATATGCAGTAGTAGTAGTCTACATTTTGAGTAGTCTTTGGATGATTTCAGTTGTGATTTCATCAGCTTCAGTGAGATAATTTTGTCATGATTCAAGTGATCAAATGTTTTTTTTTTTTGTTTTTTTTTTTGCAGTGTTTCTCATTTCCAAAATCATTATCTTCCTTTTTCTCTCCGGGATTTCGGAGCAATTTGCTCTGCCGTGCTCGTGTAAGACTCTTCTCATTGCGCAATACAACACCAATTACAGGCACAGCTTTGCCAACTTAATCAGTGAGTGTAACCTTTCTGGTTATTAATGTAACCCACAGACTACTGCTCTCGCACACTTACATGCACGAACACTCGCTCCAGTCATTGCACTTCACTGCTTCGTCTAACACAATTAGTGGCCCTGTGGTTTTCTGGGTAAGTAACTAATGGAAGGCTATAAAAAATGTTACATTTTTGCTTGTTCTGTATATTCTGATGACTCTTCTGTATGAAACACTCAGGCACAAAAAAAAAAACATGAAAAATGATATATGATTAAAAGATTCAACAGTTCCTTCCTGCTTTTGTCAATAGGCGCCATTTTCGATGAGTCAGCAAGGAAGGACGATGAAGTGTTCCGCCTCGCCGTGGCTGACCTCAACTTGAACAATGAGATCTTAGAGACAGAGAAGATAACCATCTCTGTGGAATTCGTGGACGGGAACAACCCCTTCCAGGCTGTGCAAGAAGGTACGGGGCCTCACAATGTGGTCGTGGTGCTGCTAAATCACCTTGTTTAGTGTGTAAAGAATTCAACCAACTAAAGTTGAGCTAGTGTTCTTCCACTATATTCAACTGTTTCTCGATACCACCCACTCTTTGTTTTCTGATTTTTTTTTTCTCCCATGTAGAATATATCGATTAATGTTGCTGACAACTGTGGGTTATAGCCCAGCAAAAAAACATTATAATAAGATACATATGTATGAGTTTTAACAGTATATGGTTTGTGGCAAATAGCATTCATCATCGACAAGTATCAGCTTTAAAAATAGTCATTTTACTAGTGATGGCTTTTGTTTCGGTTCTGAATGTGGAGGTATGCTCAGTAAAGTGGCAAGTCAATTTTAATGTGCTACAGTGCCACAAAGCACCCCCCCCCCCCTCCACACACACACACACACACACACACACACACACACACACACAAATCATTCTAACTTTTGACGGAACACCCTGATATAGCACATTTCAAATATAACAACGATTTGCCAGTATTTACTCTCACTTTGTTTCCACACAGAAACACAACCTTGTTTTCATGACATTACAAATATTCATGAAATATTGTCTTTTTCCGGTAAAACACTTTGCTTTCATCAACCCTCTACTTTTTTGTTATTTTATCAAAAATAAGTTAATGATTTTTTTGTTTGCTCAATTTTATCACTTTAAATTGCCAGTACTATTATTACTCTACACAAACATAATATGTAATTATGACACAACGAGGAACATACTTTTTCTCTTATGGATTAATGACTTTTCCCCCGTAGGATAATAAGTTTCTTCATAAAACCACTTTTAATCACTTATATTTAATAAATGTATTTGAATAATTGTATGTAAATCACATATGAAACACATAGTTATCATTATTCGAGTACATTTACTGTATGAATTTTCTTTTTTTTTTAACTTTTTCCCTCAACCTAGGAAAAAAACCCTGAGAAAATACAAGTTTTATGACTCACTATATCAAAATTTACCTAATATTCCTGTGGAATAACATAGTTGAAGAAGTCAAATTTTTTCCTTTTGATGAAAACATGACCATTCGTATTACTGTTTTAATTTTTTTGTCGTAGCTTTAATGTTAGTTGTTTTTTATACTACTTCTTTTAGAGATCTTTAAAAAACAAATGGGGAAAAAACACACACACACATTAATCTGCATCTTTCAATCTGAATTTAGGCAGACCAAATGTTCTTTTTATTTTTATTTCAAATGTTAATGATGGTCCCCACAGGCCTCTTAGTAAGTCACATTTATGGGTCGCACGGTGAATGCAGCCTGGTCTTTTCTTCTTATTGCCTGGTGCTGAACAGACCGCCACTTTGTCTGCCAGTCTCATTGATGGCCTGCCTCTCAAAATTTGGCTCACTGGCAACACAGCCTGTAAACACTTGTCTGTGATGGTTAACGGTGGATAGAAGCATAGAGGACCAGTGTCCAACGACAACTGTACGGCCGCTACCACTTCTTGGCTGTCCGTAGATGGTTTTCGCAATTTCTGGAAAATCCGCAAAATATGATTTCTCTGCTATATTCATTTTTATTTTTTTAATTACACCGGTTTAATGTAGATTAAACTGTTAGACCTCAAAGTCGAACTACATGGACCAAATTATTCTCTAAAAATATTAATCTGAAGTCAAACAAAATGTACTTTTGGTTTTCCCCCAGATGTTTAACAGTGATGGATAAAAAGAAGTGTGCTGAATAGGCAAAGGTATTAACGTAAGTAAGGCATGGACATTACAAGGGATTACATGTAATTCATGCGCAGATACATTATACCAAGCGGATACTAAAGCTCATTGCATGTAGGGCTATTAATGACAAATGCCAAGAGAGACTTGCTAACAAAATGTTTTGTGTTTGGGTTTGGAGTTTTATTTTACCTGAGGCAATTAGAAAACTATCACTCAGTGGTATTGTATTGTAACAAAACAATTACTACAGTTAATAGGATAGTAAAAAAAAAAAAAAAAAAAGCTTTATTTAATGACCATTTTTCTGATTCTTATGATGTGCATGCCTATCTGCGTGCAATGCATGTAGATTTGATAAACTTTGAAGAAAATATAGTAATATTTGTGTGTCTCTGAATATTGGGGTAGCCACTGTCTATTTATATTGCAACACCGTTTGTTTTCAAAGATTATCTTAAAGATAAAGGTTTATAACTATCAATAAATAGCAGTGCTAGTTTTGTTAGCTCATCTACTGCTTTTCTCATTATTCAGTATGTCAAAATGAAGTTAGCAGATTTTTGTCTGTTGTCCATATAATCCGTGTGATTCGTTATGTTTCCTGTTTAGCTGTACAGCAAAACAAAAGAGGAAAAAAGCTCGAAACAAAAGAGGCAAAAAATCAAATGAGCGATGTCTTGCATATGAAAAAACATAGTATGATGGGGCCATCTTTTGTCAAGATTATGCTGTCCTTTGTATAAGTGTTAGGAATATTCAAATTAGTGCTGGGTATTGTGGCTTGAAAGTGTCAAGGCATATATATCAGTATGAAGGATTATCCTGCGTATTTTAAGATGTGCACATTCCAATATAGCATAAATAGAAATATGTTCGGCTAATGTTTGCATGCTAACGAGCTACAATTGAAAATGTGTGGGCAAACACTTTTTGTCGTCGTCTTCATCTTGTTCTTCTACTTCTTTTTCCTTTTCCTCCTCCTTCTTCTTCTGTGTCCTTAAATGGCTAATACTTGCTATAGTATACAAGTCGGCTAATGCTTGCATGTCAACGAGCTACAATCAAAAATGTGTGAACACATAATGATTAATATTTTTTAAAAAGGTTTTCAGTAGCAAATAATTTGGCTTTATGGATGTGGACTAACTATTTTACATTTTGCTGGCCGTTACTGAGGGCTATTGACATTTTGGAAACTTAGGCGGCTGGAAAGGTGAGTTGCATCAAAATGCCTGGCATTATTCAAGTGTACAAAACTTCGGTTTTCTAACGGTGTATATGATGGTGGTTGGGCAATTAATTGGACTTGGACAGGGAGGTGACAAAAAGCCCCTCGCCTTGTTCAAATTAGCAACTGTACAGCATTTGGTTGTGTTACTGCATGGTTTGAAGTTTATGTCATAAGAGACTGGCGGTCTTATTATGTGAAATTACTGAACTATAATTAGTCATTTACATTTAACTGTAAAGTTTGCCACATAGTGAGTCCATAATGAAGTCAAAGGGAGCAAGCAGCACTACAAACAATCAGGCAAGACTGTGGGCTTGTATTTCGGCAAAAGGGCGGCATCTGCCTGACGGACATTCTTATTCCACCATTTTTCACCCGTCGGCAAAACGGGCATCTGTCCCGTGGCAGACTGACGGACTGCCTGCTGCCGATGTTCTGCCTTGCTGGACCCTACTTTGGATGTGCTTTGTGTCAAATTGGTCCTTCACCACTTGAACTTAAACGTATGCAAATGTATCTACAATGCTGTTGGCAGTTTTTCCTTTTTTAAGGCCAAAAGGTCATCTTCACCTTGGTCGTCACTTATGTTGGCCGGAAAAAAAACATGACGAAAACCAAGAAGAAATTTATAGTGGCAATTTATTCATCAAATACTTTGTTGTAACGCGATATTACAAAATATTACCCAATTAAAATGTGCCAAAATTGTAGCACAATGTATTGAAAACTGAATATCGTATTGCAATACACCTCACCACCACCTCCACCACACTTGAGCGTTTCCATTGCACCAATTCCGGTAAAACAAAACGGCCCTTGACAATAACCACATAACAAATCAGGTACCTAGAACAACAGAGCCACCCAACTGGATTTGAATTCCCAGTGAATATTACAAAAAATGATCTCATTAAACGCTTTATCAAAATGATTTACTGCACTCACCACCTTGAGAGTACGCGTGTTTAATTAGCATTGATATATATGAGCAGCCCCACCATCTTGTTTTTCTAACTTGCATGTCACTTAAAGGTGGATCTGCTCGTCACTTTCATTTAGATTGCACTCCCTGCAACCCGTTCTGTATTGCCACAGTGAACCAATACGTTTGGAAAACAGGTGGATTGTGCATCCATGCATGTGTGTGGTATCCATGTGTGTCCATGTCGTCATTGATTAAAGCAATGAAGATGGCCTAATTGGATAATGGTCTGTGGGAAGGCAGGAGGCGAGAAAATGGTGAGCAAGGAGGGAGAGTCGTTGGGAGCATGGGCCGCGGGAGAGTGTGTGCGTGTGTGTGTGTGTGTGTGTGTGTGTGTGGGGAGGGGGGGGGGGGGGGGGCAGTTGTCTCCGCTTATTTCTCATTTTCATTTTTAGGCTTGACACACAATGCACATTTTATGCATAGCCACACGTGCCCACGACTATGGGACTATTTCCCGTTACTGTAAAAATACTAACACAAAGCTTGCCTTTCTGATTGATCCATCCGATCATTATCTCTATCCGCTTATCCTCACATGGGTCTCAGGCTTGCTGGTGCCTATGTCAGCTGACTTCAATCACGAGGTGGGGGACAACCTGAACTGGTTGCAAGCATATCGCATGGCAATTGTTTTCTATTGAAAGATGCACACCCCAAAGTGCCCGGGCATTATAGAGATTTGATTATTTGTCGCGTCAATCAAAACATCCAATTTCCGCATCATTCCCTCTTTAAATCTACTACAGTAAACATTTCAAATGCCAATCACCATAAACACTCAAGCCATTTTACGTTCGTCATTCGAGCTATTTTTACGATCAGATTTTCTTCGAACAAATCAGAAGTGAACCGCTCATGTTTCTGTTTGACTTCAGAAGTATAACCACACGTACTTTGCTAAAAGATGCTAAAAAGAAACCATATAAACAGTCATGGAAGAAACCCAAATTTTCCATTTCTTGGCAAGAACTGTTCGTTTGATCTTGACACGGCACAGCTGTTGGTGGTAAAGAGGAAAAATGCTTCAAACAGCAAAGCTCAATTATCACAGTGACAAAGTCGAAATGGAGTTGTGAACAATGATGATAAAAATGCTTCATCTTCCCAAGTCATTAATTAAAGTTTCAAAGGATCATAGTTTGTAAAAAAGAAATATATATATAATATATATACAGTCATCTTTTCAGTTTATCAGTTGTGGCAGTGGAACTGGAGAGGAATTATGTGGTGTAGTGTTAAGTCAGCATGAAGTGACTGCCTTCAGGCTGTAGGAAACACTAGACTTTGAGTGTGATGTGAATAACTAAATGAGGCTTTGCCGACTTGATGAGTACACAGTCGGGTGTGCGTGCGTTGGAAAATAAACTTTTCAAAGGGCGGCTGAGCGTGCATGTAACCTTTTACATTTAATGTTATTTGTTCCCGTTTCTTTTTGTTTAAACTATACACAAACATTAAAAACTTTATTTTTAAAATCACACTCATATAAAATACTTTATAAATATGTAGAGTTAATATTAAAAAGATCTGTTATTACATTATTGCTATACATTTTACAGGAAACACATGCAAGTGTATTGTTTGCCTTTAACCAAATATGTCATTTAAAATTATTAAGTGGAAGTCGCCTTTACCAAAGAGTTCTAGCCAAAACAGCAAAAGGTCATGGAACACAATCAAAGGTAAATAACACAAAACAAGACAATGCCATATCCAGTGAAAACTTAAAACGTTCAGCCATTATAGCATGAATAATCTGTTGCAAATTGATAAAGGAATTCAACGTCATTACAATTTACATTTTGATGGAGACAACCCTTTAAAAATAGTATGTCTAAAAAAAATCTTTTAAGATCTTAACCTAAAAATAAAATGTCTTTTTATTTTCATTCTATTCCCACTTTCTTGTTTTTTTTAATTTGCATGCATTTATTATTTGATTCTATCAAACCTATTCAGGTAGCCAAATACAGTAAATTTCATGCTTTTCAAATAATGCATTTGTTTATTTTCTTGCAGTTATTTGTATTACTCAGTTTTTGTTGGTAATGTCACCATATATTTTGCTGTCTTTGACAATTTGTTTTCAATAATACATATGTATGTATTTGCCTTAAAAAATAATGTGCTGAGCAAATTTATACGTCAGCCATGTATATGCCCAAAAAAATCTAATAACAAATGCGAATCGAGATTCTCATTTACTACGGTTTAGAATCGATTTAAAATGTCCCAAAATCAATATTGTAGGTACAAATAAATCTGTCCGTTTCCTGTCAGCTTTCCTACGGCATCGTCATGACGTCACTATGCAGGCCATTCTGAAGGATGCCCAAAAGCAAACAAAGGAGGAAATTCAACAGGCCCTTTTCCTATTCTAATCAAAAAATTTGTACTATTACAGTGTTGTGGAATCTGTTGCAGACAGAAAAGCCAACGTATTCTATACCATTCCGCTTTACAAAGAGACTGAAAGAAAAATTGCCAAGGCCTTGACCAAAACAAGTAGAATGGCTAGCATGTTACGCATAGACATTAAAAGCCACAGTTTTTTTGCATTTTGGATACTCGCGTTACTTGGAAGGCCAAACGGCTGCAAGCGTGAATGTAACACTTCACTCCGTTGCTAACAAATGGACTTTGACCGTCATGGATCTGCGAATTATAACTGACAATGCTTCCAATATGCTCCAATATGCAGGTACAAAGACTGGTACACATTTCAACCTCTGTCCATACTCTCAACTTAGCTGCTCAATTGAAAACGTTTATTTTCATGTCTTCTTCGTCCTCAGTGTACTGAGAAATATTCGTCTTTGCTGTTTTTGGCATGTTCCTTCCAGATCAAAAATTAATAAAACAACAAATATGACACTTTGTCTCCTTCTGTTAATGTCTTGCTTTTTATTTGAACCGGATTGTTTGGAATCAAAAGTCAATTCTGAACCGAATTGGAGACCCCAAAAAATCGGAATTGAATGGAATCGTGATAAAGTCACAGATCCTCACCCCTACTGAGTTCCCTGCTCTAGGGTTTAAATAATGTAGGGCTCCAGTTTTGAACAATTTCTTACTCAACTCTCCAGCGCTGCATCTGTCAGTCATGTCAGTAAGTTATTAAAAAAACAGGTCAATCATTCATACCACTCAATCATCTGATAATAGGACTCAAAATTTGCTCAAGCGCCTCCTCAACAGCCCACTGTTATCATTAGTCTTTTCCTCCTGTTTCCTCTTGCGTCAGTAGCCTGGCAGTTGTAGCAGTTTATTTTATTTTTTGGCACGTGTTTAGGACCTCTTTTGAGCAAATTCTGTTGTAGGTCTGCTTTCAAGCCCCTTCTTACACCTGACATTTGTGTACCTCTACTGGCAGAGCTTGCCATGTGCCACTTACTTAATACTTGCTCATCAGCTGCTGTAAATGTTAACCTGTGTTCTTGATCCAGCACCGAGCATCTGCCGCATTACAGTCACGTTTTGTGTTCTCATTCATCTATTGCGTGGTAGAATTTGCTAACTTTAAATGAGACGTTTGAGTACCGTGTTAAATATGAATGGATGTCTATTATGCAGGGCTGAGTTGGGACTCGTTTTCAATGCCGGGATTGCTATGGCTCGGACCGGCCCAATTTAGTTCTTTTTCCATCCATCCAGCCAGCCATTTTCTGTAGCACATACACATCGGTGATATGTTTTAGTTTGAGAAAAGTTCCCGTTTAAGAAAATAAATAAAGAAATTCTGCGGGTTGGTCTCTGCTCCCCTCCGCCTCCACCCAGCTCAAGTCATGTCGCCCCAAAGGTAAATGTCATTTTTACTTTGTATATGTTATTTAACTGTACAGTAGATTATGTTACTCATTTTTAATGTGTATAAAGTCGTGATGTTTTTAACCTAAGGTTTTTGCACGCATTGCACGCATTCACTAATTAACATTAATTAAGGTTTGGATTGCCCGTCATACGAGCAGTTCAAGTTACGAGTGTAGCCGCTGAACGGATTAAGTTCGTAACACGGGGGCCCACTGTGTATATATATATATATATATATATATATATATATATATATATATATATATATATATATATATATATATATATATATATATATATATATATATATATATATATATATATATAATTTTTTTTTATTTTGATGACAATCATCCATTTTTTTAACATAAATAGAAATTGAGAGCTTAAACCACTATTTCAGCTATTTAGCTAATGGTCAATGAGACAAACCAAGAATAATAATAAAAAAAAGAAAAGGAATATTTATATTGAAGAGTATGTCTTATTGTGTTTTTACAAAAAACAATGTAATGTTATTTAAAAAAAAACACAGTAGATTGTAATAAAATGTGAATTACATTAAGTTTCGTTATAGACCACATGCCAGCAATTCACCACTTAGTAGGCTATATACATACTTGTTGAATTAATTATTCATGGCTGCAACTCCATGTTGTTTACTGGATTTATCCTCTTTACCCACTTTTCTCATCATCATTTATCTTTTGTGTTTTCTGTTGTTTGGACTCTTTCTAACTTTTGTCTTTAATTTGGATGACTGTGAAAAGGTTTTAGCAGAGGCTTTCCATTCCCAACGCTTACCTTTTTTTGAATGAAAAGCAACGTGCTGTTTTATGTGATGGAATCCAGCAGCTGACAGCTGGGAACAAACCAGCGGGACTTTTTTGGAGAGTGTGCGGCCATGCGTGCACTCAATTTGGGGGTGATCTGTTGATGGGTCGCTCATTTGCATAGTACAGCTCTATTGAAATGTTTCCTTCCTGCCCCTACTGAGCTTTGACTGTCACCCAAACTCCCTCTTGAACTGTTTGAGCGCCAGCTTTCTATATTAATAGGCATCTCATTTGGGCCCTCTTCAAGTTGCTTTCTTTCTTTTGTCTTTATTCTTAAATTATTGGACATTTTGGAAAATAAAAGATGTAAGAAGTTTGCAATTTTACTTTGATATTTAGGGTAATTGACGGCATTTCCAGGGTTTCTTCATAAAAGAAAATTTAGTGGCAAATGTGCCACTAAATGTAAACCATCCTCTCACATTCTGGTATCTTTCAAATCTAGACCAATATTGTTGCAGAATAAATGATCCATCCATGGAATTTGTGGCATATCCTGCCCATGTAACACTTTCCAAGTGCTTACAGTAATTTCTAATAATTGGACTAGTGCTAAGTTCGTCTACTAGAGAAGTGATTAAATAAAAACCAAATAAATGATCACGGACCAGGGAAAATAAGTTTAACAGCCGGCTTATTTTAGTTGAAAAGAAAACACACAATTAACATACAGCAACATACACACAGATAAACATAGAATTCAACATGAGAGTGAGAAAATACAAGACTATTTCCCTCTTCTGTTGATTTTGGTTATCTACCTTGTCTATTTTAACTTATTTAGTTTAAATTGACTTCTTTCTCAGCCCGGGTTGTTATATTATTAATTCGAATTTTATGTCTTTAATCTGTTTTGAGTACACTCTAATTTCAACCATTTAGTATTATTGTTGTTTTACAAAAGAATAATACTTCACAGCATTTCCATGGGAATACAAGTGACAACGTTCAAGTCCAACAATTCGCGAATGCGTAACGTCAAATGCTCGTTGTCTGAGGTTCCAAGATTAAATCCCGATTTATAGTTCTTCTGGACGTCCTGAATGTTCGATCCTTATAACTGTAATCCACAGTGGTGAAGGGAAAAATGGATCAATCCTACCAGGTTCGTGGCAATGTTCAGTTGTGTCCAAGTTCTGTTGCTCCCGCACGAGGCACGATCCGCGGAGCTCAAGGGTAGCTCGCCATCTTGAATCGCACAACTTGGAAGTCCACCGTCAAGACTATATCGTTCAGTGGGTTTGAACCGATTTAAAGACGTGGAAGACAAGTTGTGAACCGGACAAAAATCCTTTGTCGTGGCAAAAAGAATTAACAAAAGAGTTCCATTGACTTTTTTTTCTCTGTGTTTTCTCAAAAACTTCTCGCTGTGATATAAATACAACCGCGACTTCTCCAACAGCCAGAACGAAAAAAAAAAAAGTCAAGTGCGCAATCATGGTCACGTGCCCATCCTGCTACGCGACGTTCAAAATAAAAATTAAGGGTCATTTAATCATTTAAATTGACCATAAAAATAATAATACCAAATTATATTTGGAATGTTTTAATCTTTTAACACGCTTTTCAGTCATGCTAATCTATTTTGTGTTTACCAGGAAGTAATTTATGACTATTTTATTAATAGACTTTTACTTTGGAAGGTCCATCTTAACCAGGGTTACACCCTCCCCACTTAACTCTATGCAAGTCCCTTTTGCATAATGCACAGGAATGCACAGGTTAAATGACTTTTATTTCGTGAGTTTCAATAGAACCAGTAACAGCTTCACTTAAGCTCTGGAACAAAGATTGAACTATACTAATAAGTGGATTCCCTAATTGGGGATAGGTCAATTGTTTGGGTTTCGCTCTTTCTCTTGAAGATCTTCTGACAACTTGGTTTGTTTCAGAATTAGTTTCTTCATCATTATCTTTCAAAGCTTTTGTGTCATCTTCTTCAGTTCGGTTTGTCTCTTTATCAGTCTTTGAATTTGGATCATTGTCCATTTCCTTCGACTTAGTATTAGGTTCTCTTTCGGCTTCAAGTGTCAGTACATTCTCTAGTTCTGAAGACTTTTTCATTTCAGGCAATCTATCAATTTCAGGTGATTTGTCAGTTTCGTGTAAGTTGTTTGATATATCAGGAACATCTGATTCAGAACTTTCATCAGAATTGTTAGGATGTGTCCTGGGAAGCACTACCTTGTATTCCTCAAGCGACCTAAAAATCTCCCGTGGAGGACCCGAAGGGTGATACAGGGGGTAGTTGTCCTCTTCCTCAGAATTATGGTCAAATTCAGGATAGTCACAATCAGGCATTGGGCGTCGCCGTGTGCTTGGTCGACTGAGCTTCTCTGGTATTGCAGGAGGAGTCATAAGAGCAGTTGGCAAAAATCCACATGGTAACAAAAGGTCTCTGTGAAGAGTTCTCGTAGGACCATTCTGATGCTCTGGACTTACTACATACACAGGCAGGTTATCCTTTTGACTCATCACCACATGGACAACAGACTCCCATCTATCAGCCAGCTTGTGTTTACCCCGAAGTCGGACGTTCTTCACAAGCACACGGTCACCAATATTTAAGACAGATTCAGTTATGTTTTTGTCATATCTGGTTTTATTGCGTTCAGCGGCTTTAGTTGCACTTTTGATAGCCAGTTGGTAACTCTCTTGCAGGTGAGATTTGAGAGCTTTGACATACTGTGAATGTGATTGTCGCAGTTGCTGGTTCAAGGGAAGATTAAAGGCAAGGTCTATTGGTAGTCGAGGCTGTCTACCAAACATTAGCTCATAAGGAGTAAACCCTGTACTGTCATGTTTGGTACAGTTATAGGCATGGACAAGTGGCTTTACAAAGTCACGCCAATGACTCTTGTCTTCATCTTTCAGGGTACCCAGCATGTTTAGTAACGTCCTATTGAATCTTTCCACAGGGTTTCCTCTGGGATGATAGGGTGAAGTTCTAACTTTCTGTATTCCAGCTAGGTCACAGAGTTCTTTAATAGTTTTTGATTCAAAGTCCGTCCCTTGGTCACTGTGTAGTTTCTCTGGAAAACCATAGTGGATGATAAAATTTTCCCACAGAGCCTTGGCTACAGTTCGAGCCTTTTGGTTTGGTGTAGGGATCCCAACAGCATACTTGGTGAAAAAGTCTGTGATTACAAGGACATTCTTTGTGGCACTGCGGTCTGGTTCAATGGACAAAAAGTCAATGCACACCAATTCGAGAGGTCTGGTAACCTGTATGTTTACCAGGGGTGCAGCTTTTTCTGGCAGTGTTTTTCGACAAACACACCTGTGACAACCTTTGATTTTTTTCTCTATGTCTGAAGCCATTTTTGGCCAGAAGAATCTGGTTCTGGCCAGATCAAGAGTACGGTCAAAACCAAGATGGCCCATGTCATCATGTAGACTTCTCAATACCATAGGTCTCAGGCTTTCAGGAAGAATGAGTTGATACTGAGTTTCACCTAGGTTCCTCTTCCGGTACAGAATACCATTCTGCAGCTCAAGCTTGTTTAGCTCACGTAGATACATGGAAAGTTGGGGAAGTTCATTCCGTACTGTAGGAGAACAGGTTTCACCTGTTTCGAGTTGGTGTATGATTTCATTTATTGAAGGGTCATTTCTTTGACTCTGTCTTAAATCCTCTTCTGACATGCTTGGGATGACAGAAAGGGCATCACGCTGACCAAACTCATCAGGAATAGCATCAGCAGACATAGACAAAGACATTACAAGTGGGCAGGTGAGAACATCGCAGTTGGAGTCAAAAGACTGGAAGACCAGATGTTTTTCACAGATTGCTCTGACTGTCTGAGGAGGAATGTCAGTGAAAGGGTCTGAACCAGGTAGATGATGTCGTACAAATTGATGAATTCTCTCTTGCTCTTTTAGAGAAACACTATCGTTGACTGGTTCGGGGTGAGGACGACGGGATAAACCATCTGCATCAGCATTCTGTTTTCCTGCTCGGTATCGAAGATGGAAATCGAAGGATGAAAGGGCAGATAACCAGCGATAACTTGTTGCATCTAACTTAGCGGTGGTCAAAATATAAGTTAGAGGATTACTGTCAGTTACTACAGTAAAAGGACTGCCATACAAGTAATCGCAGAATTTTTCGGTTACAGCCCATTTGAGAGCAAGAAATTCAAGTTTGTGAGCAGGGTAACGGCTTTCACTCCTTGATAGTCCTCTGCTCGCGTATGCAATTACTCGCATTTCTCCATCCTGTTCTTGATAAAGGGCTGCCCCCAGCCCGGTCGTACTGGCATCTGTATGTAGTACATAGGGCAACTTGGGGTTGGCAAATCCCAAAACTGGGGCAGAAGTCAGTTTGTTTATTATGGTTTCAAACGCTTGCTGGCAACTTTCTGTCCATCTTTCGCCAAAGGGGGACTTCGGCTGATAATACTGCAGATCCTTGGACTTGGACTCATTGCTCTTCCTCAGCGGTGGATATCCAGCAGTAAGATTGGTAAGAGGTTTAACAATTTTAGAAAAGTCTTTTATAAACCGTCGGTAATAACCGGCAAATCCCAAAAAGGAACGGAGCTCTTTCAAATTCTTGGGAGTTGGCCATGTTCTTAAAGATGCAACCTTTTCAGGGTCCGTCTCAACACCGCGTTGGGAAACAATATGGCCCAAATACTTCACAGAAGTCTGGAAGAACGTACATTTTTCAAGTGATAACTTCAGACCATATTCTTTGAGACGATTGAGCACATGGAAAAGACGAGCCTCATGTTCTTCAAGCGTATCTGAAAATATGATGAGGTCATCTAGAAAAACGAGGACTTCTCGTAGGTTGAGGTCACCCATACATTTCTCCATCAATCGTTGAAATGTACTGGGAGCATTCGTAACACCCTGAGGCATTCTGTTGAATTCATAGAATCCCAGTGGGCAAGTGAAAGCTGTTTTGTGCTTATCTGTCTCTTCAACTTCAATTTGATAGTATCCGCTCTTGAGATCAAGGACTGAGAACCACTTAGATCCTGTGAGAGTCGAAAAGGCTTCCTCCAACTTGGGAAGTGCGTAGGCATCCTTGATTGTGTTCAAATTCAGCTTTCGGTAATCAACACAAAGTCTTACATCTCCATTCTTCTTCCTTACCACAACTATTGGCGAGGAAAATGGTGATTCAGACTCACGTATTATTCCTGCTTCACTCAGCTCTTTCAAGTGCTGGCGTACAGCATCAAGATCTTGCGGTCTTATTGGACGAGGTCTGTGTTTGAAAGGACTTTCATCACTTAATTTTATTTGGTGCTTAACTTTGCTGGTGCATCCAAAATCTGTGTCATGTAGTGCAAACACTTCAGGCATAGATTCAGGTTAGTGGCTTTCAAGTTAGATTGTTGATTGGGTTGCACTATCCCGTGCACAGGGTACATTTCTGCAATGACACTTTTTGCAGGAATGCATATGTCATGTTCACTTTCATTTCTCAAGACCACTGCAAGCTTTTGTGAGCGCTTTTCAGGAAGACTTAGTAAACAATTGGTGACCATAACACCACCGGGCAAGGAGGATGTGGAGGGAGACTCGACCACTATCCACTTCCCTGGCGCTTCAAGGTTTACATGTACATTGCCTTCCAAGACTCGACTTTGGCCTGCAGGAAGAATTTCAGGCTCTTTTCCAGACAGAGTGACAAGCCCAAGACTGCCGTTGTCTTCCATTTTTTGTCTTTGTTGTAACACGCTTAGCACCACTCTGTATCCATGTGGAAGAACACTTAAATCTGTGTCAGTCAAAAGAAGACCTTCAAAAAGAGGGTCAAGCGTGTTAGTGCCAATCAAAAGAGAGGATTGGACACTAGAGCGTGTATCTGGAACAATTAATGCAAGGGAAGACACAGTGAGTTCAGTCCCAAAACAATCCTTTGGAAAGGTAATATCAACACCAATGTAGCCTGAATATGGAACATTTCCACCATTTGCGGCTTCGACTTCCAACAGATCTTGAATTGGATGGATTTCCAGGTGTGGGAGATATTTTTCATAGAAGGACTGAGACACTGTGGTCACTTGCGAACCAGTATCGAGAAGACAATTGCATGTGGTTTCATTGATTTTAACCTGAGCAGTGTACTTTGCTCCAATCAATCCTTTAGGTATCTTCTCAGTAGTGAATCGGCTAGTCAAGAACCTCTTCTTGGATTTTTGTGAACGTTCGGTGGGACTAGTCTCAATTTCAGCACTCATTTGTCCCTCCATGAGTGCTAGTTTTAGTTTAAAGATTGGGTTTTGTTTTTCTTATCCCAAAGTGACTGCTTGTCTTTCAATTGTTTTCTCTTGTCAGCAACTAAAGATGGATTAGGTTCATTTGAGCATGAAGATATGATGTGACCATCTTCTCCACATTGAAAACAATACCAAGGCTTGGGTCTTTTAATTGCAGCTTGAGTTGACAAGGTGGCTGGTTCAGGTTCTTTGGGTTCAGCTTTGGTCTTGCTCTTGGCAGTTTGACTGGATCCTTTCTTATAGCTTTGTGGCTTTAGCTGAGTGATATGGCTCTGGAGTTGTGTGATCTGAGCTCTTAGTTCTGTGATAATGTCGTCTTGAGGAATTGCCGTTGGTTGTCTTTTCTTAGGTTTAAATCTTGCAAGTTGACCTTGTAGCTCAGTTATTTGAGTTTGCAATTCAGCAAGATCAGTTTGTTTGAGAGAATCAGAGACATTATCATCAGTTGCAATAGTTTGAGATGCTAATTTTGGTCTGGTAGCAGCAAAATGTTTTTTCATTCGACTTTCTTTTGCTGTTTGTTTGTCTTCTTCTATTCTCAACTGTAGCAGGAGATTGGTGAACGTAGGTGGTTTATCTTTCATTTTTTCCAGCTGAAGATCTGCCAATAGGGTATTATCCCAACATCCGCGACAGAACTGACGCAAAAGGTGACGATCAGCTTCACTAGGTTCTACACCACCTCTATTCAGGGCTTTGGAAAGAACTGTTTGCAACCGATGAAGATAGTGTGAGGGCTTTTCACCTGGGTCTTGAAGTGTGTTAAGGAATCTGGCAAAAAGTTCATCACCATCCTCTACTATTCCAAAGGCTGAGTTCAAGAGTTCAAGGTAAGATGATGGTAAGGCATTAGGCCCAAGAGGTTTCACGACATTTGCAGCAGGTGACACAAGACTGTCCAAAATCTTCCTTGAACGGTGTAAATCTGATAGATCAGGATCTTGAAGTATGAGTTCAACACTGTGACGCCATGTATCAAAATCAACCTCATGACTAGGACAAGGTATTTTTCCAGAAAACTGTCGGAGTCGGAAAGAAGTACTCATCTGCAACACAGGAGCTTCACTTCGGACTATGTGTTCAACAACAACCTTTTGCACCTCGGGATGAGTTATAAAGCTTGTTGGTATATTGGATGGAACATCATCTTGTGATGGGTCATTTAATTTTTGTTCTACCGGTCGATCAGCAGTTGTAGTCGGTTCACTTTGTCTTTCAGAGATAGAACTCAAATTTTCAGATGTTTCTGGGTTGCTTGCAACAGATTGGGAACATTGAGAAAGATGCTCTTGCAAAATAGCTTCAAATGACTTGCCACTTACTTTGGAAATTTTCTGCAGTTCACTGAACAGACGGTGGGTGGCACTATTTGTAACAGCTGAAATATACTCTGCTGACAGAGTTCGGATCTCATAGGTTACTTTGTTCGAGCACTCAAGTGTGTAAGGCAGTAATGATTCAAGAGCTGTCACGGCAGATTCACACTCATACTCCACAATGGCATTTTTGTGGTAAGGAGAATGAGGTTCATCGATTTTAAATGTTCTTGCAATTCGGCCATATCTATTCAGAAAGTCTGTTAACTCTTCATCAACTTCGGTGTCAGTTATGCCAGTAACTATAACCGAATTTGGAATTTTTACATCTTCTTTATCAACTATGTCCATTTTTCTTTTGTGGCTGGGCCTATTTTTTAACCTGGGTCACGGAAAGTTATTTGGTCCAATCACTTCTCCTGGCTAGCTCGCCACTTCTGTAACACTTTCCAAGTGCTTACAGTAATTTCTAATAATTGGACTAGTGCTAAGTTCGTCTACTAGAGAAGTGATTAAATAAAAACCAAATAAATGATCACGGACCAGGGAAAATAAGTTTAACAGCCGGCTTATTTTAGTTGAAAAGAAAACACACAATTAACATACAGCAACATACACACAGATAAACATAGAATTCAACATGAGAGTGAGAAAATACAAGACTATTTCCCTCTTCTGTTGATTTTGGTTATCTACCTTGTCTATTTTAACTTATTTAGTTTAAATTGACTTCTTTCTCAACCCGGGTTGTTATATTATTAATTCGAATTTTATGTCTTTAATCTGTTTTGAGTACACTCTAATTTCAACCATTTAGTATTATTGTTGTTTTACAAAAGAATAATACTTCACAGCATTTCCATGGGAATACAAGTGACAACGTTCAAGTCCAACAATTCGCGAATGCGTAACGTCAAATGCTCGTTGTCTGAGGTTCCAAGATTAAATCCCGATTTATAGTTCTTCTGGACGTCCTGAATGTTCGATCCTTATAACTGTAATCCACAGTGGTGAAGGGAAAAATGGATCAATCCTACCAGGTTCGTGGCAATGTTCAGTTGTGTCCAAGTTCTGTTGCTCCCGCACGAGGCACGATCCGCGGAGCTCAAGGGTAGCTCGCCATCTTGAATCGCACAACTTGGAAGTCCACCGTCAAGACTATATCGTTCAGTGGGTTTGAACCGATTTAAAGACGTGGAAGACAAGTTGTGAACCGGACAAAAATCCTTTGTCGTGGCAAAAAGAATTAACAAAAGAGTTCCATTGACTTTTTTTTCTCTGTGTTTTCTCAAAAACTTCTCGCTGTGATATAAATACAACCGCGACTTCTCCAACAGCCAGAACGAAAAAAAAAAAGTCAAGTGCGCAATCATGGTCACGTGCCCATCCTGCTACGCGACGTTCAAAATAAAAATTAAGGGTCATTTAATCATTTAAATTGACCATAAAAATAATAATACCAAATTATATTTGGAATGTTTTAATCTTTTAACACGCTTTTCAGTCATGCTAATCTATTTTGTGTTTACCAGGAAGTAATTTATGACTATTTTATTAATAGACTTTTACTTTGGAAGGTCCATCTTAACCAGGGTTACACCCACAAACATCAATAAATTCATTTGAGTCTTTACAGCATCTTTACAGCATTCTAATATAGACAGAAATTGCATACCTTGGTTTTCACTTTCTCTGGGCAGAAAAATAAATATTTGTTCTGCTTCCTTTCATGTGTTTGCTCCCTGATAATCAAAAATCATCATGGCGCTCCTTGACCAGTTGAAAGAGCCTTTGAATACATTTTTAAATGTCCTCGTTATGCTGGAATTTCCTCTTTTTAGTGTCAAATGCTTTTACACTTTTCTGTCACATTGACATTTTTTTTCACTTGATAAATATGAAAATGTCGAAACTGTATCGTGATAAAAATGAATACAAGCATGTTTTTTTCTTTTTTCCAAAAACTTTTTTTGTTTTTTTTGTCATTGCTGCCATCTCTTTGGCGGATGCTGCTACCGGCTTGACTGGCTGTCAGTCAGTGCACTCGGTAGCCATAGTCACATCTCCAAATACACTCCTTTTCCTTGACAAATGTGTGACTTGCCTAAATCACCCAAGTAAGACTGACATGGAGGCAAATGTGGTAAAAAGAGGAAAGAGGTGTTGGGTGGAAGAATGTGGAAATAGCCCCACCTGTTTGGCACACATAAATACCCATCTTCCCTGTTTATACAAAGTGTCAGGGTCAGATGTAAAGGGAGAAGCGAGACAAGGCAAACACTCTAATGAAACGCCTTGGGAGAGGTGACACAGTGCCACCAACCTTTGTCTCGTATACTAAACGATAAAGGCATGCAGGGCGATGAAATATTTGCAGTTGTTTTGGGAACTGCACTGATACTACTTTCCATGTTGCTGTTCAACTCTCAAAACAGAGTTTCCCATTGAGATCAATTATATTTGATATTTGTGCAAGATGTTCTCTAGGTAGCTAGGCTTCCAATTTTTATGTGTGTTTTATTTTATTCCTTTTTATTTTTTGCATGCGTTTTTATATTGTCCAATTAAAATGTATTAAGTCATATGATCCCACCTATTCATCATTTCTGGTTAAAATGAGAAACCTTCACAAGGGACCACAAGTGGGAGGAGACCCCCACCAATTGCTAACAATAATACATTTTGCCATATTGGCAGGAAGTATCCATTGCAAACTATTGCCCTGGGTTTGGTTTTAGTTAGCAAGGATGACTTTACCATATTTAAAACAAATTTAGAATGACAGCAATTCAGAATTCTTGCGTATTTAAATGTAAGTCAAGTAAGAGTGGGAAAAAAAAAAACAAAGAAATACAAAGGACCATTAAGGAGAGATCAAGCAAAATAAAATAAAATAAAAAAAAACACACACACACAACACTGAGAAGCAATCGCGTCAGTCTACTGGCCCGCTAATCGTCATTGCAAATGCCATCTGGTGAGATCATTAAAATGGCACAAGGAGAAAGCTGTGTTTTTCTTGCAACAAACAAATAACATTGCTATTGTATACTTTAATTGAAGAACTTGGTAAAGACTATGACAGAACTGGAACCAATCTGCTAGTCTGCAATAACTGTAAAATTTTATGGAGCAGATATTACATGCATTTGGTCATCGTTTGTGAATGTGAGCTGATATATTTAAACAACGTGGCCTTCAAAGGTCTCGATAAGCCCTACATTTAGCTTTATTCAACATGCAGTTACCATGCGGATCCGTATATCATGAGAACCTCTGTGAAACTGTTGACAGTTTGCATTTAGTGCCACCCTTTCGAGCGCAAATGGGTTTCACTGGTCAACCTTTGAAAGTTTTCTGTAATCAGAGGTATTTACAATTTGCCACCTTTTTCTCCTTGATAGGAATGGGGTGTCTCTAAGGGAGACATTTAGAGAAATTTAAAGATGTCTTTTTAAGCGAGGATTTATTTGTCTTTAATGGGTGATGCAGTGTCAGACTACAAATTTAAGGAAATTTGGCACCGAGGAAAGTGTAAGAGGTGTTTTTCAGCCTTGAGCGGATGACACAATGGAGGGACACCTATGTTTGAGGAAATATGCTCTCGAGGATGCGTCCATTTGCAGAAAGCATTGTGTTGTCCTCCGAGGATGACATACTTGGGAGTCAGTCATATATCAAGAAGGTGGTGTTTATGAGATCTATTTCAGGAAGTCATTTATTGGTCTTAATAGGGGGACAGCCCCAGGTGACTACACTTTGTTTAAACACAAAATTGATTATGTTGGAGGTGTCTATTTCAGGGAGACCTTTATTACGTGTTTAGTGGATGTCCCCCTTAGAGGCAGTCATGTTCAGGGACAATACGTATCTAGGAGGAATCTATTCTTGAGTGGGCGTTTTTCTTGTTTTCTTATTTTAGGGCAACATTTAATAGCTATTAGAGACAAATGCTTTTGACCATATGTCTTTTACATGACTCCCATGGAGACAAAGTGCCTACTCCATCCATCCATCCATCCATCCATCCATCCATCCATCCATCTATCCAACTTCCTGACCAGGCCAACTGCAGGGTATATAAAGATGAGCAACCATTCACACTTACAAAAACACCTAAAGACAATTTACAATGTCCAGTATAGCTACCATGCATGTTTTTTGTAATGTGGGAGGAAACAGGAGTACCTGGAGAAAACCCACACAGTTAGCAGGAAAAATTGCAAACTCCACACTAAAAAGCCGAAGTTGGAACCCCTGCATTGTCAGGCAGACATGCAAATCACTCTTCCACCGTGCCTGCCTACAAGAAATCCAAGAACATTTATTATTCTTTGGAGTTGTTGAGTTGAAGGTGGCATTTGTGTGGTCAGATAGATGAGGAAATAAAGTAGTTAATTTGCTTCTCGATTCTCCGTTTTTCATTTCTCAAAGTCCCCGACAGCTTGCTTCTATGTCAGGGCATTAATCTGTTGTAGGATAAACTTCTTGAGACAAAAAGGCAGCGGTTTAATCCCTTCACACATCGCTCATCATTCCCTCCCACTTGCCAGGCAGTCAGATTCGGATCCGGGCAGGCATAAAGGACATTGTTTATAGACGGGAGAAGCACTTAGTTCTTCCTTCGCACCTTTTAGCCAGAAAGTTGTCAGAGTCTGAGGAAACAGGGAAAGAAAGATAAGACAAAAGAGAAAAAGAGCAGGTCGGGAGGTTACCCAGAGTGAGGGCTTTGTGTGAAGGGATGAGTGATGAATGAGTGGATTTATGAGTGACAGATGGGTGGTAAAAACATGGGCGGAATGAAGAGGCTGTGGCCGAGAGATAAGATTGATGGCTAAAAAAAAGGCATGACGAAAGAAGACGGGTAATGACACAGAGCTTTAAATGAACTCGTCTGTTTCGCATTCATGGGCAAGTGACTCATGAATGATAGCCATAGAATCTCATCATATCTGGGACAGGGGCATGCAGGAGAGTGGTGAAAGGAAACACATCCTAAAAGCTTTATAAGGTCGTATGCTGGACCACGATGATCTTCTGGACATGTTTAATACATTTTGGTAGGAATATTTGGAAACTTGGGGATGATAGGGCAATGTTCTTTTTCCCAAGTATGGTTTACTTCATGGTAGAGAGTCTTCTTGCTGAGCTCCTGAAATAGCATTTGATTTCTATTTCAGCTAATTAATCGACCATTTGGGAGCCTCCAAGTTTCCGTAATCTCATTAAATTTTGCAAAAGCTGTATCCTTGAGAAAACGTCATGTAATTTCTAATGTCTTAAATGAGACGTCCTGCTAAAACTAACTCAGATGTGGTCGCTGATCAGCACTTGATAGCAGCTCTATCAAAACGGGACACATGAAAAAGTCCCAAGAACCCATCTCTGAAGTCTAAAAGGAAGCCAGCTGTTGTGACTAACTTGACTAAATTCCAGTACCTATACTTTTGGAGAGTAAAGCAAAAAGGCCTCCATTACACCAGTTTCATATTTTCACATTTTAAAGCAGGTCTATCAAGTTTTCAACACTGAAGTTTTTAACTCCTGCCTTCTACGTACTTGACCTTAGTTCCCTTGTGTTTCTGGGTGTTCTTGGTACAACCAGTCTATTAGCCATTTCTTTGCTCATACATATTCATTAATTTCCTCTGTTATTTACCCAGGTGGTGATAAGAATGAAAAATTAAGGATTTAATGTGCATTCTGAGGCTTTTTAGTGAAGAAAAAAAGAGTATGGATAGATATGTCATTGAAAACAACATTCAAGGAGAAAACAGATAGTAGAAAATTTCAAGTGGGTAGTAAGCATGCGCCAGTTGCAAGAAATAGCCACCTACCATAGTTGTCAGGAAGATAGCACCTTTGGGTTTTGATGCTGAAGACTTGCTGGACAATGAAAAAAAAGAAAAAAAACCTGACAAGTGGTGAGGCAGTGAGAAGAAGATGACGAGGAGGGGAAATTTGGCCAAGGAGACACTCTGGAGATGTTTGAGGATAAAGTGTTTGACATGTATTATCCTGGGATTACGCTGGTTATGACATTCTGATGTGTTGTCGGTTGAACACTAATGGCTTTCCAGTTTGCACGAGTGTGCTATCTATCAAGATGGGATTTCATCACACGTTTCCTATAGGGACCATCGTGCCCGGTGTAAACTCCTCAGAAGGCATCCCAATATCTATTTTGTACCTTTTGGAGCAACTAATCCATTCATATTTTATCACTGTCCTGCAGAGACTGCAACCACTTAATAGGAGAGCAATTTTTGGTGTCTACACAATGTGTCTATCTCAGAGGAGTTACCTTTAGCAGCTGTGCTAATCCATTTTGCATTTCAACACCTACTGATTTTATTCATCGCATCCTGGCATGACAGCATTTTTGTGCCAGGAAATCATTTGGGAAATGCGAAAAGTGGCTGAGGAGGACACTTTCAAACTTCAGGTGTTTCTTTGCCACCACTTGACACCATGGTGAACTTTCCATTTTGTCCCACTTTGGATTAAAGTAATGTATTATTAATATTTTTTTTCTCCAAAAGCCTACTTTGCTGGTTTAGCAACACATGCTTTGGGTCAACAGATGAGCCCTTAGTGAATTAGGCCCCAATTTTAACTGATGCCTACCAGAACAGTATCACTGAAGCATCCTTAACACAGTTTTATGTTGCCTTCATGTTACATCGACGCAACAAAACAGATCAGTAGAGAACATGTCAAAATTGGACATTGTCATCACTAAAAGGTCACTGCAATTTTGCACATTCAGGTTATAATGTGATTATTTGTTTATTCCAAAATTTGTTTACTTTCAATAAAGTTTTCTCTTTGACTAGATAGAAGGAAGAATGAAAAAGAGTTTTAATATTCCTAGCATGCAACATTTATTGGCTTATGCAGAAATGCCCCATCGAAACCTGTGAAATGAATTTTGACAGTTTGTTCAAGCATGCCACAGTACAATTTTTACTTTCTCCTCCAATTTTATGCTTTTCATCTCAATTTGTAGCGGCAAAAGTTCCTGGGGCCTGTATAGAGTAGCCTATATATATTTTTCCCCAATTCCAATTCATTTAAGCTTAAGGTAATATATTTTTAATGTGCACAGGATTTGGGGCTGTTAACACTGCGAGCATTACTTTGATTCTCAAAGAATAAAAATAGCGTTTTTCCTCACTTTACTTCATAAAGCTAATCTTTCTCCACAAACGCGATCAGACAATTATCTTTCTGACACGCCAAATTTATCTTCTGGGTTACTCAGGCTGCTCAAAAATCTGAATGTGCTTCTTGTCAATGACCTTGCAAGTTTTTAAGTTACCTGTTTCCTTATCAGTAGTATATTACAAATCAAGTCTTTGAGTTTGCCCCTTTTAATCGAATCAGCCCCAGACTATGAATTATTGACGTTAGCTCTCTGCAGCCAACTAGAGAAAGTTGTCACTGGTGATGAGTCGTGCGTCGTCGGGACAATGGACAAGCGTGCAATCGTGTCACATTGATGGCATTCTTCCACCATTCGTCGGCAAAAAGGAAGTCAGCGGACAACATGCGTGCTTGCGATGCTCTGAGCATATTGCAGTTCCTAGTTGAGAAACCTTTGTCACGTTTGAGCAACCTTCCTTTTCAATCAGCTTGGCTCCATCTATTTTTTCCAGCCCACTTTCCCCACATCAAGGGAGGTCATCAAGCGGACTTGTTTTGAAGTTGTGGAGAAAAGATGGCAGTAAGTGTGGAGTTCCACAGGATCCCTGAAGAAACATTTCAGAGGTGCTTGAAGCAGTGGTAGAGAAAGCTGGAAAATAATGTAGACTTGAGGGGGATTGCTTCGAAAGTAAAAACTTGTACTTTGTAGTTTGAATTTGAAGGATACCCTTTGTGACACCACTCCTAAGACTTTTCTGACATACCTTTTAGGTATAGTGTGACAGAGTTGAAATGAGCCAGCCTAATAGGACTTGGGAATAAATACTTTTTTTTTTTTTTTTTTTACTGAACAAACAATTCTTGTATTAAGGGTTCAAAGAGACACTAAAAAGAAGCTTTGATTGATGTTGCTATTGGTAGCAGCTTTTGCCTGCCATAGAGCTTCTTTTGATGCTTGGGAGATTTGGGGTGAATGCAAAAGCCCTCCATTGTGGCAGTTATTTTACTAACCAACCCCACAATAAACATCTAATGAGAGAGCAAAAACGAAAAATCAATACGACAAAGCTGTCACCCAAACAGTACAAAGGACAGATCCTTCTGTAAAACAGTAATCAAGTCCGTTTTTTCCAAAGTATCAGATTTACGCATCTCACACTTCACATATTTTCCAAAGCATGCATGTTATAAAATGTACTTACAACATCACATTCTATAGATGTAAAAAAGAGGATTGAAGAACATTTAATGATGAATAACCTTTATCAAAATTAGGATTAACTTCAAATAGTCCTAATTCTTGTCGTCACTCTTCTTTCAAATTTGCACCCTGTAGAACAGGGGCGTCAAACTCATTTAGGCTCAGGTGCCGCATGGAGGAAAATCTATCCTCAAGTGGGCAGTTAAAAACCATGCTATACTATATAAATTCATAAACAATTAGTGCTAAACATGTAGATGTTTTGCTCTGCGCAATTAGCCTGGTCCCAATTTGCCTCCAAGTAGCAGAAGTCAACTGTAAAGATATTGTCAAACAGTAGATTTATAAATAAATAAATAAAGATAAAACTGAAACATAGATAGCTTCCATTTGGTTATTCTATGTATCACAATATGGCATTTTCCCTTAAGTTGAAACGTAGGGAACTTTTCTGTTTTCACATTTCCAAACAAACGGAACTTTTCAATTTTGTTTTGGTCGTCAACAAAACATTTCAAAAACTGTTGGGATTGAAACGAGCCATTTTTTATTTCAAACGATAAATTCGAAGTATATTTGAGGGGTGCTTAATGTCAACTTTTACCCTAGTGACAATACTTTAATCAGGGACTGAGGAGCAAACTTGGAAGCTACCATTGTGGAAGTTTATGGTTTCCTAAAATGCTTGCCTAGCTACCACCACTGGGATACTCATGACATTACACATCATACTATTATTGAGTTTTTCTCTTTCTGCCTGTGGTCAACTGTAAACTGGGCACAAAATGGCACAAAGTCTCTGTGTTATTTGTGAAACTTCATCCAAGTGGTTTGCTTTCTGGAGAACGGGACTTGAGTCCTCTCTGCTTGGACATACGATAAATGGTCTCGTGGAATACCAGGTGTGACAAATTGTTGGATATTGCTTTGGTTTGGCGGTTTCAGGAAACAATCCCCTGACAGTTATCTCCACATGACTGACATTACATGCACATCTGCCAGTCCTTAGCAATGTGACATGTGAATGTACTCAAATTAACCAGGTATTTGGGGTTTGGAGCCCTTGTCCATGATATCATCTTTTATCTGGTTTACTCTGGTTCCCCAGCAAGCTTATCCAGGAATCTGTGATGTTTGGCTTTAGAAAAGCAATCAAATTCCTAGCTGTGAATGCCCGGCCTGATGTTTGGATTCATTTTAGATTTGAAGGCACCTGGTGTTGAGGCAGACCAATGAACATTGCATTGTTTCAGACAGATGTGTGTGTCACTTGAAATCAAAATGAAACAGTGGAATGTGGGTGTCTACATTTACTGTGCCCCCCTGTGTTTTTCCAAAGCAGGGGCAGAGAGAACCATCTGTCTTTTGATCAAGTTTGCCTGCGGCCTGCTGCATACTGCCATGGAACAATAAAATCTTTGACAGAGATAAGGCTACAGAGACCAACTATAACCATCCTTACTATTGCAACAGGCCATTGCAAAACATCACAACAAAGAATGCATCTGTAGGGTTCATCAGAGTTTATTGTGAAGCGAGCTTTGTGGATTTGCAGCCTGATGAATATATATATATATATATATATATATATATATATATATATATATATATATATATATATATATATATATATATATATATATGTGTGTGTGTATGAAATCATACATTTCACAATTTCACAGTTAAAATATGCACACACCCATCCTCACAGGCATGTCATAGGGCTCTTCTTTTCCTCTTTTTATTTCTGCTGCAGACATGGCCTTTACCACATTATCCCTATTGGATGTGGTCACCGTATTGGGCATAGAATCTGCAAATTATACTAGTAAAAGTGAGTTAGACTGACATAAAAGTATTTATATAATTAGATGGGTTTGTGATACATCGTCAAAGAGCAGATGAACGAGACCTCTTCAGAAATTGCTTCTTTTGTCTCATCCAATACTGTTGCAGCCTCAGCGTACTTAAAAAGGGGTCTAGTGTATGTATTATAAATAACCGGTAATCTCGGGTAACGTTTGGCAGCGGTTCTCACAAATGTCATTCAAGACTATCACAGTAGCTTTAAGAACATGGAGCAAAGTGCTATCTTTTTGTAATATAATTGGGATGAACCCCTCCCCCATGGATTTTATGCCATCCTCTAGGCTGAGATCTAGACTCCTTTATGCACGTGCAAAGAGTGTTGGCTAAAGCGTTTCAGATCTGGGCCTTCAGTTCAATGGCTTAATTCACCTGTTAATAATGCCATCGCATGCCAAAAACAAATTCTGAAAACAGCTTTTCAGATTCACTGCCAATTGTCAGGAGACTCTCTCCCTCCCAACCACTATCCTCTACTGCATGTGCAGAGCACAGATTTAGGCTTTTGATGACAGTGTACAGATGAAAGATCATACCGCAGACGCATTGCACACATATCGTGTTTTTATTGACATGTTAAAGAGGCCAAGACGTGGCATTAAAGAAGAGCCTGACCCAAATTTAGCAATACAAAAACAACTTTGAATAAATGAAATCATACTCACTAGAGATGTGAATGCAGATCCTGTCCGTCTCTCAGCTATAGTATGTTCCACTCCTTCATACAGTAATTACTGCCCAAAACAAAATGTCCGTATTGAAACGCGGCAGCCAGCAACAGTGTTGGCTGACCTAGATTCATAAAATCCATTTTTTTCTTGAAAAGTGCACCTTAAAAGTGAATTTTTAATCATGGCCCGATGATATTCCCATCGTATAGCAAGCTTTCTTGGACGCAGTGCTCAACCAATCAGAAGATGAACACAGCTTAACCAATGAGAGGCATTCAAAAAGGTGGCAAAGCCTGGTGAATCTAAAATCTGATTGAGTAAAGGAAGACCCAGCATTTTCACTATGTAGTGTGTGTGTTCAACGTCTGCGCTGGAAATTTTGAAAGCATAAGAAAACTCAGGGCACGGCAACACATCGAAGCTAAAAGCTTATTTGATTAAAAAAAAAGAATCCACGAACGATTGGAAGCCGTTGGCTATGACGCATGCTATGAGAATAAGACAAATAATTTGTAGGCTAAAGAAAATGTATTGCATGTGCAATGTATGTTTCATGATTATTGGCAATACACCTCTAACAAGCCTGTTATCAATGATAGCTGACACCTACAGAAGAAAGCAGAATTACTCAAAAATATCCAAATTAAGTGAAGAAAATTGTACTGTGCAAATTTACGGGTACGTGTCATATGTTTCATGTGAGGTCACCTCTCCCCTGTTATTTAGGACAAATGTCACAATGCACAGTTGGAAAAGATGGACTACATATAAGAAAAAAAAAAAAAAAAAAAAGCAAAAGTGCCCAGGTATCATGGACACATGCAATACAGTATATGCAATTTTCATTTTTTTCCAACCAGTCCATATAATCATCACCTTGCAAAATAAAAATAAATTGATCTGAATACTGAGGTAAAAGAAAAGAACACTGTCTCCAAAAATGTTTTGTAAGAGTGCCTTGCAAATCCTTCCAGAATAGGAAAAATCCTTGTCCAAGTATGTGAGGAGTGAAATTGCTATCATTTCTCTTGCAGGGCCATGAAGGCTCTTGACTGGCTAATGAAAGTCAAATGAGAGACAAAGGCGCTCGCTGATACAAGTCGAGAGGGGCTGAATCCCCTCATCTGTTTCACTCCAGGTTTTGCCTCCCTCAAAATTCCCTGCCTCAGCTCGGCTCGATGGTGGGCGTAGCATAGCAATGAATCGGTCACACTAACCCCCAAGCCTAAGAGAATGGACCCCATTAAAGCACATTAAAACACAATAATGCCTGCGTTTGTGTGCCTGTTTGTGTGGCTGCTTGTATGCCTGAAATCCAATTCTCTTCATCCTGATTCATCATTCATACTTCATCTAGCCCTGTGGTTGCTCCTTGGCCTTACTCCCTAAACGCCTGTGATTTTTCACTTCATACAAAAGCCATACGTTCTTGCCCCTTTGGTTTTGTGTCTCATCAGCACATTGTGACAATTTTTATTTTCTATGTACAGTGGAACCTCCATACTCATCAGTTCATGAGGCTGTACACATTTCTGAATTGTCAAACTAGTACCACTCAAACAGAAGCGTAACGACTTTATAATACTTCAGAATATTAGTCAGTAGAGAAATTGCTATTTTTTTTGTGAGGGGTTTTGTGAGTAGTTACTGCAGTTAACGTGGAATTTTTAGATGTTGGTATGCAGCAGATTGCATCCACTTATTTTTAACAACCTTGACAAGAATCGGCTCAGTATTGGATCGATTTAAGGCAATCTTTAAGGCTGAAGTATTATTATTGGGATTGGATATGAAAAAGTGGTATAGGGGCCATCCACAATCATTACCTCCGATAAAGTGGCATCCAGTCCAGGGTGCCTCTCCCCTTTCCAATGTTATCTGAGACAGGCTCAAGTTCCCCTGTGAATCTTAATGAGTACAAGCGATGAGAAAATGGATGGGCAGCTAGATGATCATCAACACTGGTACCTTTCTTAAATGGAGGGCAAAACACACATCATTCTTCTCCTGCTCACTGAGCCAAACTCCCAAAAGATTTGATATCTTGATCAACATCACACAATGGTGTGGAATATCATTTTTGTAGAACCTTTACGTTTCCAGAAAATCCTGGTTGAACGGTTGAAAATGTATACTTACACTTAAAAACTAACCACAAAGAGCTACTTGAAAAGCTGCAACTGCACCACAGCCATAGAGAAAAAGAAGAGACTTGACTGCCTCATTTCTAAAACCAAACAATGAGAAGCAAGGATTCACGCAATACCCTGTTATTTTCATAAAACCTATTAGTCCACTTTCCCCACACTGCCTCACACACACCTCAATTGAAACAGCCCTTCTCCATCATCTCATCTATATTGAACACAGTCTATCATTAGCCTCTCTTCCTTGCCCAGGAAAACACTCATAGGTCATATAATGACTTTAATAGTGCTTGGAAAGATTGGCCACATGCTTGGACTTTTCATCTCGCTTTGTGAAAAAAGTGTTTTTTTTTTTTTTTCCATAGGGTTTATGATCTTCAGCCATTTAAAGTCAAGGCTTTAATTAGACCCCATCGCATATTTTGGCTGCTTGTTTGCTGTTGGAGTGACTGCCCCATGAAGGTGTGTTACTTAATGAAAACTACCAGTCACCGCAAACCATTGCTTAAAGCCACTGTATTATTATGGCCATGCTTCCAGTTGCCAAGATACCACTTAAACGTATTGGAGTGTGAGTAGCTGATTTATTTACCATGCAACCCTCAGGTTGTGACCCACAGACAACCAGCCTTAAACAGAGAATATATACTGGCTGTATGGTAATTACTTTTTTTTTTTTTTTTTTTTTTTAAGGGCAAGTGTCTTGTTTTGATGCCAAATAGGAAATAAAAATGAAAAGTATCATTCAATTTAGACCTCACGTCTCTCCATTTGTTTTGTTGTCTTTCTTGTTGGAGACGTCATCTCTTCAATCAATCAATCAATCAAATTTTATTTATATCGCCCTAAATCACCGAAGTCTCAAAGGGCTTCACAGATGAAAAGAGGTCATGTGGAGACCTCTTTCGAGAAAAGAAGTCGTACAGAGACATCTTTTCAGTATAAGGTACACAACAGCATCCCCTGTCAAAGCTCCCAGAAGGGGAAGGAAAAACTCGAAAACCCCAATTTGGGGAAAATCAGAAACCTCCAGAAGGGACCACAGGTGGAAGGAGCCCCCTTCCAGGCCCACAGGTTGAAGTGGATGCTGCATGTACCAAACACAGAAACAATATAAATTACAGAAAACATGTTGTGCTATATAGTGCAGTGATGTCTTGACAGCAGGCAAAGCCATTGGGCAGGAACCATCCCACATTCCAGCCAGGTGGACCGCAGACGGCCGAACTCCTGACCCGTGATGGTCGACCAGCGCAGGACCCAATGGAGGCGGTCAAGTCAACCCTCACCATCTAGCTAGCCCCCTCTCCCGGCCGGAAGAGGGGGGCAGGAAAAAAGAAAGAAGAAGAAAGACAACACTCTTGAAGTATCTTGTCTTTTTACAGTACATTAAATGCTTACTTTATTGTAATTGGAAACAAAAAGCAATTGATTTCAGCGAATTTGACAACATCATAAGTGCAGTTCAGTTGGTGAAGTCGTGATTGTAATTTGGTAGTGTTTGTTTATTGTGGAGCTGATTGATCAAGTACAGACACTACGTTTAGTGGTATATTCTTATTGTTAGGGCACTTATTGTTAGAGGCCAAAGGATACTACATTATTTCAAAATTAAAATATCTGTGTGGTTTATCAACTCATCAACCTACCCTACATCCATAAACCAGATCCTGACATCCTCGCCTGAACAGACAAATGGTGAGTGAAAGTGTTCATGCCCTCCTAAGACCTGCACAGGCCTTTGAATTATGAACATTGACATCTGGGGAAATAAACAGGCACAAACATTTCTTATCGTTGTGATTCCACCAGCCAGCTGAAAGAAAAAACCCAGGGGATGTTTTTGTTTGTTTGTTTGATTTGTTTAAAACAAATACTTTAAATTTGACGATCACACTATATGCCTGAAAAAAGACAAAATGGTAATGAAATTGATCATTCCTGTCTCTTTTGGGGCATAGCTTTTCAGATGTTTTTGTGAGTGTACACAGTAGATAAAGACGATCATGTGAAGCTAGAAGAAAATGGTTTGGGTTGCAATATTATACACAGTAAAAAAAACAACAACACCAACAACAAAAACAGGTAACTGTGGTTAAATTGAATATCATCCAACTTGTTGCATTTGCCATTACTGCTGTGTTTTATAAAGCATGTGGATCAAATTTGAGACATTTTCTTTTGAATCAGTTGCTTTTTGAAGGGCTAAAATGAGTGCTTAGCACCAACCTGTCTGACTCCATGTGGGCCTCGCTGATCATTGGATCTCAAGCCTTTTTGTGGGTTTAGTGAGATGATGATGGAGAGTGAGAGCTGAAGACCAGGAGCTGTAGAATGAGAGGGAGTGCCGGGAAGTACAATATGTAGCAGCACACACTAAGTTGTTTGAATTATCTAATTGGAATCAGAAGTGACACTGTAAATGTTTCAGCATTCAGTCCCAGCATAACCACAAATGAGGAGCTTTAGATAAGACGGCTTGAGTCGCATCTTTCAACTTAAGATGGTTGTAGTAGCGATGGCACAACTACCAGCAACTGCCACTGACCAGACTCACAAGAAAATACTGGGAGTGCAAAACATCCCCAAAGATTCCGTCAAAAGTGCAAAAAGCTGAGGGGAAACCTAACGGGTAGTATGTGACACTAACTCAGGATAATGAGTTACTGGTAGCAGCAGAAAGAGATGTTTAAGCAATAGAACAACTTCAAAGCTATGCAAAAGTGATATGGACTTGAACTGGATAAAATATCAAAAGGACCTGCGAGCTATAAAAACAAGCTAACAATCCATGGGAAAGGATACAGACTGTATTAAAGCTGACAACACTAAAGAACCAGAAAAAAAAAATGCAGGTCAGTACAATCAGATGTCTTCAGGTCTATGACATTTCTCTAGATGTCACAGACAAGATGGATTATTTGGAGGGACAGTCTAGGCCCAACAATCTGGTGATTGATGGCATGTTGGGAGTCCCTGGGAGAGAACTGAGCTGATACGGAGGAGTAAATAGAGAAGGTCTTGCCAAAAGTCTGCTGCTGAAGAAGAAAAATCAAGATGGCAAGGGACCATTGTACAGCGTAACCTAGAGGAGAAATACTGAGTCCCATCGGTGTAAAATTCCCATGATACAAGGAGAGGAGTGCCAGTTTACCATATACCAAATCCCAAAACCCAATTTAAGTAAACAAGGACTTTATATAAACTGTACGGAGGAAGACGAAAGAGCTGATGCCCTGAGATAAGAGCTGCAAACGAGAAATAACAAATGATTTATCTACATCGTGACAAACTGGACACCCCCCCACCCCCCAAACACTACGTATGAACTCCAAATTTATGAGCTAACGTAGGGATTGTATGCTCAACTTTGTATTAACAACTGCCCCAACATGTGAATAGAGTACTTTTACAATAAAATATTGCTCAATTGATGTTCATTGTTGAATTAATCACTATCCCAACACAGCAATAGTCATTCACTAGACACAGAAAGCAATACTGATTTTGCCATCTCCCCCCAAGTATTTACAAAATAAACGGGCCACTACTATGATAATGAAGGGTTTAATAACACCATTTGTCTGTAAACAAAATATCAATATGAAAAATAATTTTAACAGTAGAAACCTCAATGCCAAGTTCCACTATCAAACACTATCACTGAGCCTGTTATTACCGTTTCAGAAAATGGCCAATTTTAAAACAAAACAATTGTTTAAATATAACCAAAAAAATCTACAGCTATCTAAGGGATTACTAAAACAATACATTATAATGATATTTAAATATGAAGATGGACAAAAGCCACTCAATTAGTATTTTGAAAATGCACTTCCGAACATTCTGATAAAGTATTAGAAAAATAGAAAAGATATTTTGAAGCCATGTGAATGAAATATATTATACACCGTGAGATAAAATGGCTCAAAACAGGTGAAACATATTTTAATGAACTCTACTTACCACAGTGTGTGTTCCTCTTTTACATGAATCACAACACCATCACCCTGCTGATCATTATCATTGCCTTTTTGTCACACCGAGGCAGGACTTTAACCTGAGGCCCACACGCACCAACCCGACGATGGCCTATTATTTAGGTAGATCGGCTCAGAAAAATCATTATGAACACTGCAGTCAACAATTATGTACCTTCTGCACATGCGTTTGATGTAGGACTCCTCTGTGCAATAGACAGCGATAGTTGCTGTTCCGACCACGCGGTCTACATTTCGCGCAATGCGTTGTGGGATGCCTGACTTAACATCCATAGCTTTATTTATATGCAAATAAACACACCACTTTCATTCTTTTTCCGATTGTGTTTTGCCATGCCAAGCTTACGGCGCATGATGAGTTTCGACCACCCAACGTCGGCTTGGTGTGTAGAGTCCCTAACATAGCCAGCTTTCCCAAATTGGAAAAAATCTAAACACTGGATCTATGCGTAGTAAATGTCATGTGTTACTAATCTAACTAATCTCACCAAGTTACCCCCAATAACGATCATGTATCGCATTGCATCGCATTATTCTATTCAAGAATCATCGTCATGCTTGACACGCTGGGTCCATGGCACCTCTACCTGAAAGAACTCAATAACATGCTCACTGCTTGGATGTCAAGTCCAAGATAAAGTTTCTTTTCCTTGAGAAACATCAGAAGATGACTATCCTTTGTGAAGTCACCGGTGATGACTTCACTCTTGGGAGTATCCTGCAAAGTCACGTCTCAAACGGCATCCCGTGCTTGTTCTAGGCTTTGACAATTTTTGATTACATTTGGTGTGAAGGCTGAGATGCTAAAGGAAAAAAAAAGTGTTGAAAATTTGAATTACTTGGACTCTTTTAAATATATGAAATGATTAAAACCTGAGAATGATCTGAATTTATGTAGAATGCATTGAATACCTTCACAAATGTGTTATTGTAATGAATGTGTCATGCGTTATTGGGGAATGATAGTGTCAAGACGTGACTTGAATCTTGAATTTTTGTGTCGGGCTTAGACATTTTGAAAATAATTTCCAAGGTGAATTGACTGAAGGTCGTGAACTGCAAGGTGTCATACATGACATTTTTCTGGGTACTTTCAGAAAATATTGCAGTTTTGTTGAATTGGAATTATTGGTTTTGGAGCTCAAATGTGGACAATGTCATGATATTAATTTTAAAATGTCATTAAGAATGATCAGGATTTGTGAATATGGTGATGGTGAAAATGTTTTGGTCAGTAGAAATTTTTAGCAAGTTGAAAATCTTTCCCAAGAGAAATGAATTAGCTCTATGAAAAGAATATGTGTAGTATAATGTGGAATGGGGATAAACAACTCAGGTAAGAAACTGAACCTCATTGGGTATAAGTGGAGAGATTTGAGGGGAAAAATGTTGAATTGATAATTAAAAACATTGTCATCTGAATTTTGTGAAAACTGAATATTTGGAATATGAGTATTCACTCAAAAAATGTGGAAACAATCCATACATCAGCTACAGTACACTCACACCAACTACAGCTCCATCTGTAGATCATCAGCTACTGTACAGTATTGATTGCATGTCCATGTGTGCCTTAATTCCTGAGGAACATGTCTGTAACCTAATATGGAAATATCAAAGCAAACCCTCACAGGAAAATAAAAGCTTTCAAGACCACAAATTCGGAAAAGTGATGCAAACGACACACATCAAGGCACGAGAATGGGCCAAAGTGAAATTGATTTGTTTTAGGAAAGAATGCCCACAAAAACGCATGATAAGCAATACACAGAAGCACAGGCCTCGAGAGGTAGTCCCGACAAAATTGATTTGTGAATTAGCTAATGAGATGAGTGAGAAATTAACAACATATTAGGGAAGGCACAAGGAAGCACACTTCCCCTACATCAATCAGTGATATTATTAGAAAAGCAGGCGGGAATAATAGCTTGAATTACAATTCCAGGAGACCTTCATACATATATCATAAGGGCAGGACATAATACAAAGCAAGGTTGTTTTGTTTTATTAATTAACTTGAGATAAATACATTTCCTCTGTGTGTTGCGTGGTAGGTCCCGTCAAATGTGGCTTGGTTGAACTTCCACTCTCCTAAAAACAGTTACCCGCGGTAGTATGTTAAGTAGGCATGTCTGTTGTGAATAGGTCCACATGAATTATCAGAAAAAAAGCTAACAAAAAACACAAGGAGTCAACCGTTTGTTGTCAAGCAGTCATTTAAAGGTCATGCTATTTCTTTTTTTCGAGGAACCCATCAAAATTTACATTTGTACCACTTACAGTGGACCCTCACCATCTGAAATTAATATACGGCGTGCAATAGAAACCTTGGTAATTAGCTAATGGGTGTAAAACCCCAGGTAAAAACATCAAAATTGTATATACATATTAAAATTTGGTAACACAATAGGATAGTAACTGCTACTTATAATATGCAAGTAAACAATGAAATAACATCATAAATAAAAAAGGTTATAAAGGGTTTATTTATTTTTGAGTGACGTGATGAGCGTGTTATAGCCACGTATGAGCGCAAAGTGACTGGCAGAGTTACGCACGCACACTGACCGCCATGTTTGAGAAGAGAAGTTGTTGTTTTTGATGTCATAAGGCGAAAAAAAATGGTGTGAAGCGGGGACAAAAATACATCACGGCCCACGTCATAAGGTGAAAAAAACGTAAGGCCACTGTATTTTTTACTCGACAACTACAATATTTTCGTGGTTTCTCCCAGCAACATAGCCTCTTGAAGATGTAGCTTTTTCTATTGATTGATCAATTAGTTGTAAGGCTGGGCAAAACGGCAAAAAAAACAAATACATAAATAAATAAAATTAAAAGCGCCATTTTTCTGTCAATCTGCCCAATTACGATTTTAATCATTGTAATACACCCACAAAACATTTGTTTAAAGGGATAATATGAGATTTAGACCGTTTCGCATTACGTATAGCAGGATGTGGCACATTTACCATTGTCCTTAGCTATAACAAACATGGCAGCCTCCGGAAAAGTGCCAGCCTCCGGAAAATTTAATGATAACTAGAGCTGATAAGAGTAAGAGGGAAAATATTTTAAACAATTCCATGCTCCCAACTTTATGGGAACCTTGCTGGAATGCCTTCTTGATCGCCAAGCAATTACAGGGCATATTTAGAAATAAACAAGCAGTTTCACGTGCATGCTCAAAAGTTGTAAACAGCACTTGAACCACAATTCCACCAGTAAGTCACTACACTTTAGAGCTCCCAGTATATTGAACTTCTTTTGACTTGAAAACTTTTTGACTTGACTCGTTCATGTGTAGCCACCTAGCTTCATGTCAAGGTTGGAATATATGATGCAAGCACAACTCTTCATGACTAGACTGTCCAATTTAACAAGGGTTTGATGGGGATTTTGGAGGTTCCTTTGAAGCCGTTGCCCCTGGGTTGACAGGATCCATCGTGGGTAGCGGACCCTGAAATGAGACATGCCTAATACCTCAGACATATAGCTACATCCCCATCGTGGTGTCTTACCATCTGGTGCAATTAAAGAGCGCTTTGTCATTTGCTCTTTCAAAGAGGAGTGTTGTGTAGCATTCATGAGCTAAACATGTGACTCACGGCGCAAACCCTTCAGGTTGCCTGAGGCACTCAGAGGAGCATCGCTGTCTGATGGATTATGACAACATTTGAAATGTGGGCACTGATGTGGCAATCAGTTGACTGGCAGGTCAGGAATCTGGGCTTTTTAATATCTGCTCCTCATGTAGTGAGGATGCGCATCTGATTCTATTAGTGGACACAGTGGTTATTTTGAATGTCTGTCCGCGGGCCCTCTGTCATCATCATACTTTGCGTTGTACTGAGAGGGATCATTTGAGGCGCTTGGTTTTGTTTCATGGTTTGAGCTGGCAGTCAGATTTCTCTTGTGCTGGAAGTGACCTTCGCTTACCTAACCAAATTTGGTACCTTCCTGCTAGTTGTGGATCTAAGGAGTCTTTCAAAGCCATGGCTGTGTAAATTTTTAGTCATTTGGGTCATGGTAAAATGCTGAATTGAGTTGTTTTAAAGCTCATTGATCCTTTGTCGATTTTGACTTCGGGTAAAAAGGCAAACCGCACCCTGGGATCGTTAATTGCAGGTAGTGTATTTGACTGCACGCCAGTTAAGTCACTTATTGTATGTCAATCACTACACTAGTGTCTGTGTTAAAAATGATGTCCTAATTAAGCACAGAAAGGATGGATGAAATTCAAGCCCAGAAACTCCCAATAGTGATGCAGCTGCGCTAACCCCTCGATCGCCATGCTGCCTTGAAAAAAGGAGAGAGATTATAGAGCACAGCTAAATTTCCACTGCAGCAAAACATCCAAAGAATACTGTAACATCATAATAAATCCCACTTTTCAGACTCCAAATGTATTTCCTGTCTCTGCCAACCCTTTCCTATACTGTACTTTGTTTAAAAAAAAAAAATATGACTTAATAACTGTTTTCTCTCCTGCAAATGCTGCTTCTACTTTTTGTGGGACAGGTGCACATACAGTCTGCTTTTCTGTCATTGAGATTTCTCCAGGATGGTGCTCTATTAAATTTGCTCTGGCCCACTACAACCTCTCGTTTTATACCACTGCACTTTTTGAACCTACTCCGTTAAGGCCGATATTTATATGTTAAATTGCCCTCACATTCATGTCAATGTTCCACTGCACTGAAGTATCTAATAAGTCACTCAACCATCTTCTCTGTTTTTTCCCTCTTGAAATCCATATGCATTTAAAAGACTACTGATTAGACACAATGAACACTCAAGAAGCCAGCTGCTCCCTCACTACTTTATAGACTTTAGTGCAAATTTAACTCATTCTGGTGCTTATCCCTCTGACCTTTCCCCGACACCAGGACTGTCCTCGCATTTTGTAATATGCTGGCCTTGAATTTACACCCCCCTTCCACCCAATTTCCTCTGTATTGTACCCATCAGCCAGTATTTTCACCCCATGTTGTGTTTTATCAATGCCTGGTTTGTAGTCACTCCTCAAAGTTTTGGGCATCCCTTCCATTTTTTTTTTTTTTTTTACACATGTAAGCACGGTTGGCTTCATGTGCTCGTTTTCCCATTTGACACTCTTATTTCTCACTGTGTTAAAGGTGCACTTTTTGTGATTTAATACATCGTAAAAAGCTAAATTTAGCCCCAACCTCAAGATCTGTAGGTGTCAGAGCATGTAAGTCATTTTGCTCTATTTTTAACTGCCACTTCTTTTCAATGACTTCCTCACAAGGAGGACCGCCACGTTGTTATTGTTGTGCTAAATTGTCTTTCCCAGCCACAAGTTGTTTAGTTTCACATTGCTGAAAAGGCCACATCTCTTGGGAACACCCTTGACGTTGTTAGTTCCCATGTTTGGTATTTCTGTTCAAACTGTGATTCTGAGATGGTGAGACACTGATGACAAACAAGCAAACCAGCTTTTATCAGACCTCACTGCTCTGAATTGTTCTGACGATGGGCCAGGTACAATCAAGCTAGGTTTTGGTCTCATTTTATATACTGCATGTTTCATTCTGTTGTTAGTTACATAAACAAAACCTTTCTTTTCTTCATTCATTTCAATAAATCTACAGTATTTAATGATTTAAACACTATTGCGATTGACTGGTGTCAAGTTCAGCGTGCGTCCTGGCTTTTTGGCCAAAGTCACCATGGAAAAAATTGGATGGATGGATACTTTGTAATCGTTGTACGGTTAAAGTCATCCTCAGAATTTGACTGCTTCAAAGATGCTAAAAGTTAGGTTTCCAGGGAACTGAGTCAACTTTCCAATTGCTGTATATGATTTTTTTTTAACATGTAACACTATTACGCGTAATGTTGTGAATATGTACTGTACCGCTAATTTCAATTTATATCTGGTTGTATGACATTACTTACCCAGTACGTTTGCATTGGTTTTGTTTTGTAGCATTTTTGACCATGCACTCAAGACAGATGTCATCATTTTCATGCACTCCAGAAGTCATACCACATGAGGAGCACAATTTGGACCCAGAAGCAGACAGGAAGCAGAACTGGAAAAGTTTAGACAAAGATCCAATTTGATCAAAACAAGCATCAGAAACTAGACTTGGAAAAATCGACTGGAAAACCAGATTGGAAAACTGGATTAGGAAACCCATACTGGTAAAGAAACTAGGGCGACAGTGAGGTGACAGTGTGAGAGCCTGGCGTTCCGATTTGTCAGTGAGAAGCAGGGAGCCAACCCTTCCAGTTTTTTGCATATTCCAAAAAATGCCTGTCATTGGTAGTGAATGGGTAATAAAGTGAAAAAAAAAAAAAATCATGAATAATTACATGGATGTTAACCTATCATCCATTGTGAAATGTGTCACTTGATTAGCACACACATACTCTTTGTACCTATACACCGGCAGCAGTTTGCTGATTAGTCTCATAATTGTATTGTTTATTCCGAAGTTATATCACATCGAGGCATGGTGGTGAAAGGTGGGGACCAAAAACCAGGGCGGTAGAGTTTGGGGTGTGCTAGAAAAAAATATCAATTAAATAAAAGATGAAGACTGCACAAAGTAACAAACCAATACATCCGGAAGAACAATGACTCGAGGAATAACTGGAACACTCACATGAATGACGTACGGCGTACTCCACGGTGAGGCAGCTGGGTGAAAGGCAAAGCATCTTGGACTCACTGCAGACAGGGCGTGCCGGGGTAAGCTAGCAGCCTCCCTGCCTCTGAAGAATGTCATGCCAGAGGAGCTGGTGCATGAAGCTAACATTTTGAGGCCCTCTGATGGCGTGTCGGGGCTGCCTTGCTGGCCAAAGGAGGGACATGTGAAGCAGTTTTTTATCGTCATTGATGGGGAAAAAAGTACTTTTCCAACATGGATGGTGTTCATTAGCTCTAAATTAAAAAAAAAAAAAAGATTTAGGTAGATCATTTTTAAAATGCTCACGTACTGAAAATCGTGTAGGCCCCCTGCTGTACATGATTGCACACGATTAATCTATGATAAACTGGGATGTTTCTTTTTTCTCTTCAAATAATGACATATGTCAGTATAGTGCATTTTGATCATGTGCACTTGATGTAGCTGTTTGATTCGTGTGAATTCAGTTGCTTTTGATTTTAGCATATTTCATTTAGCTTATTTGCTCTCCAAACCCGTCTTCCAAAGTCCCACATGGTGATTGTCCTTTTCTAAACAACTCTGTAGCTTCACTTTGACAAACTTCTTATCTATCTATCCATCCATCTCATACATATGTCCACTACACTAAGGTTGATTTACTGTGTGTGCAGATCAAACCATATTTTCAAACATAGATCTACATTGTTTTTGTGGCACTAAATTTATTAAGGTGCAGTTTTTTGTGATCTCTCAGCACATTTGTTGGGATGTTTCTTATGAAATAATCAAATGGAGGGAAAAATAGAGAGACGCTGTACATCCATCCGGTATCAAACCCATTTGTTCTGTAATTCACACTAACGTGGGTGCACAGATTCAGATTGACCCTCTTGAAGTCCATGGCTCAGTTGAGCAAAGATATACAATCAGAAATATTAATAAGGTGCAATATCTATATTTGTCTGCCCTCATCAAACTATGAACAGGTCAGAGAGGAAAAAGCCTCGGGAAAATGTCTCAGAATAACATCCCACCGTAAATTCACACCTGTACTCTGCTTTAAATTAATAATGACAATTTACATTAGGCATACATCGAGGTCTTGATGTTGGTACCAACAATCTAGTTAGGATAGCTTGGCCTTGGCCTTAGATTTACACTCAAATTCATAGACATGGCTCACTCATGATGAAGTTTGCTAGCTTGTGTTTTCACTCACAACGGGGCCAATGTCAGCGTAATGTTCCATTTTCTGGCCTGAAACTTTGTCAGTGAGCTGGCTTTTTTTTTCTTTTTTTTTTTTAAAGAACACAAAGGGCTTCTTTATTTGCTCCTGAAGTGCTTCGATCATTCATAGTGATCTTTGCACTGAAGTCCTACTTTGACAGCCTTCCTGTATGCTAGTGCTTTAACTCAGCTTGGTGTTTCTGTTTGTGTGCCCATCTGGGTCAACGAGTTGTTACCTTGCCTTTTCCGTTCAGTTGTTGGTCTGCTGCTTCTTGTTATGTCTCTGTATTCGTGCGCCAGTGTTGCTTCCTCTTGTTTCTTTCTCGGTCGATGTCTGTGGCGTTTTCCACTTCTTTTTTTCCTGGTCTTTTCCCCTGTTGTTCATCTGTTGCCCTGTTTATTCACTCCCACTCTCTTCCCTGCTGCTATTTCTCTCGCTGTATTTTTGGCCTTTTGTGCTTTCTGATGTTCATTCATCTCAGCTGTGGACAAGTTTGAACTGACACACACGCAGGACGCACTCACCGGATGTTACGAGTCATGCACATGTCAACGTTGAGCCTTGATTCGCAAACTTAATTCGTTCCGAAGCTCTTTGTGAAGCATAGAACACCTTTCCCATTAAAATGAATAATAACGTACTATTAATAAGGAGATCCACATTTTTGCATAAAAGAACTCTTTATTGTGTTCAGGTTAAGAATAGAACAGAGCTCAGGCCTGTCAGCACGCTGAGACGAGACACCTACTGGGTGCTTCTTACTGAGCTGTCAGACCATCGCCGAACCTCTCTTTATGTGACCCGTCTGCACTGCAGCTGCTCCCCCTGCACATGGTGGACTTTGCCAAACCAAGCTATGTAGCAAAATCAGAAACAACAAAACATCGTTTTCATGTTTGGCTATTTCTGTCTTTTTGAACACATTACATATAGTGATACTGTTTGGCTTCCTAATGTTGCAAGAGCTTGCAGTTTTCACTTTCTAGGGAGCCATACTGAGGGCTAATTTGCTGCAAAAATAGCACCAATGAGTGTTTTGCTCGGGTGCCTACACTAAAGCATAGTTGGTAAACCCAAGCAGTACTTGTTTGTAAGCCGATTTGTGTGTGGACAGGGCCGCTCATGAACTATGGTTCAACTTGATTTTTTTTTCTATGTTTATTTTTTTAGAGAGGGTTTCAAAGCTATACATCCCCACAGGCACATGCTGGCACACTGTCACTCTGTGAGGCTTCAGCAGGATTGAGGATGAGTCACTCCTTATAATGACAGCGATTCCTTGTCTTGGAACAACAGCCATCAGCAGCCTAAAACCCTTGACAATGGCCTCCATTTGACATGACATCGCATTTAGGAGCACTACATGCTATGTCACTTGGTCACCAGCAGGAAAAATATGCATTTTATAGCAGAGATCTCATACCGCCATTCCGCGGCCCTGTACCGGTAAGATATATTGTAATTCTTGCATAATTCATATAAATGAGTTATAGCAAAGTTTGATATAGAAGATAAAGACACTGATAGAGTTTGTTTGGTGTATTTTCTTTGTCGATGGTGACAAAAAAGGTTGGGGACCCCTGTTTTCCGGTATTCTCCATTTACATTCTAATTTTAACTCTCCACTGTGTGGGGTTCTCTCACAGAATTTTGGAATATTCCATCCATTTTCAATGTCACTTGTCCTCACAATGGGTTGGAGGTGCGTTAGAGCAGTGGAAACCTTGGACTGGTTGACATTCAGTCACAGCATATCTGAAGAAAAATAATCTTCATAATGCACCCACATGAACACTGAAACAGCGTGCAATAATATTAATGCAATTTTTGTCAAGTAAAACTCGGTTTTAAAAAGAAAAAAATTAACAAGCAAAACTGAAACAATGCATCAAATTAAATAAATATGGCATACGCACTCTTAACTAATTATACTGTACATAATCAGGGTTGTATTAGTAAATAACTAATACAAAAAATCCATCCATCTATTTTCTAGAGCCGCTTATCCTGGCTTGCTGGTTACAGGCTGTACGCATGTGACACCCTAAACTGGTTGCCAGCCAATCGCAGACTAATGAAAAATCCAAATCTAAAGTAACTTGAACTGTAGTATATGGTGATTGTTTAGAGATCTTCACACATCAGAAAATCATCTTTAATAGCACACAGTAACCTTTTTACATTATACAGCAAGTCTCCACATTTTGCCTGATTTGGTGCTACTGTTTTGGTTAACAAATGACTTAAAATGATCTTGAATGCATGAACTAAAAATGTCAGGGAAGGGTTAGAAGAATGAGCTTTTTTTCTTTCCTGTTGGACAACGGAATAAAACGTTTTGGTGACTAAATGGGACACTTGCTCTTTTGGAAGGATGGCCATTTTTGTACAAACTCGGTAGTTTTAATAATTTAATTTGGAAGAGGTAACCATAATGGGGACTATGCAATAACAAAACCTTTAATTAGCTTATTTCTGCAAAATATGCACTGCTCTACGGTGTGAGAGCACCTTAGACTTTGGATCATCATGGAGAGTTTTAGTTACATCATCTCTCAAAACAAACCCCTGACTTATTTTTAGGTTATTCTAATAAGGCATGCAATTCTCACAACAGTATGTATCGTGACTGAAGTGAGACAAAGGATGAGGGTGTGAAATCTGCCTTTCGGGTACTGGTGATTGCTCTCACCGAACTCTGACCTCATGCATTAGAAAATAGGCGTAACATTGCTTCCCCCATCTAACTCCCAAGCTCACATGCATGCAAATAATCTCATTTTGTGTCACGTACTGTACACGCACACATGTGCACCATGGAGTACAACTGACAGGCACTTTTTGCATCTCATTTGATGCCAGGGCCTCTTTTGAAATTAAAGTCGTCTCGCTGATGGCTACTCTGGTCAACAAGGTTTGCTTGCGAGTGTGTGTGGGACTCACGAAATCACTTATGTATGTGCACCTTGACAAACCGGACACGTGTGGATGAAATGAAATGAATGAATCATTTGCAAGGCAATGCAGCAAAGGCCTGATAAAATACATGACATGCCTCTAACATTATGATCCTAATTTGATTATTTAAATGAGAATCATGGAGTAACCACCAATTAGTAGAAGCAAAGGCATTCTATATTATGATTGTGATGAGAAACACCAAGATTTGTAATAAGCTATAATTTTGCACGAGGAAGAACAAACGTGCAGCACATATTCAATACATATTGTCCCAAAGAATTTGATTCACAAAAGAACTAAGATTCTCATTTACTACAGTTTAGAATCAATGTAAATAGACCCAGATGGCCAAGTTTTGCTAAAAAACATTTGCTTCCAGTTGGCTTCTATTTAACTGCGCCAAATGCACACTTCACATTACCTTACCTTATACCTTATGATGTCCTACGAAGGCCAACTGCAAGCTGGCATAACATGATGGGGTGAAATCACTTTGCTAAGTTACCGAATTACAAGAAATGGTCCGTTGAGTCAAGTATGTTTGCAATACCTTATCAAAAAAAAAAGGCTTCCATCATTCTTTCTAGTGACTGGTGTTTTAATGAATCAAAATCAAGAATAGAGTTGTAGCTGTAGTCCACAAACTGTTCTTAAAATTTAAGATTTGATAAACTAATAATAATAAAGGCATTTTGTCTGCATTTGTCATTCGGTCTCACAAAGCAGAATGGAGTAGATCACGACGATTCTTAGCATGATTGAAGCAAAAATGATCTTCAATCAAATAATTTTGAATCGATCATTGCTTTTTTGACCACCTGATACAAGTGCTGCATATGTACATGATTAAAGACATCAGGCTAATTTTAAAGGCCACCAAATAATTGGCGTTCTTTGTGTGTGTTCAAAAGAGTCAGCAGATGTGTAACATTTGGCCCACTTCTCTTTTAATATCCTTTCTATAATTGTGCCACACTTTAGTTGGCTTTGTGACTCCCCATACCGCATGGAGAGTTGTAAACATTTAGCTGTGCAATTATCACAGAGAACATGTTTTGTTTTGTTTTTTGTATTGTGATTGCACACTTTCAAGTGCACCATCTCTGGGACAAGTACAATTTTCAACGCGAGTTTTGGAGCGTACCTGTTTCTAGCTTTTCAAGGTTTTTAATGAGATGTGAGTAAACACCATGCCGTGAGTAAACACCATGCCTTCCACACTGAAAGTGTTGTAAAAATGGAGAGTAGGGAGGGTGTCCCCTTTCATTTTATGTCAAAATTCAACCAGCTTTCTGAAACCTTATGAGACTGGCACATGCTGTTTGTTTGAGATGAACCTGAATAGATTTGTGTTTATTTCATTACACTTCAACTAACTCAAAATTAAATTTGAAGCCTCAACCTTTATTCTCATGTTTATTTTGTGGCACCCAATTTTGTGTTGTAGTTTAGAAGTGACTGTCTTCCCCTTAGCTCCTTAGAATGTAATTTTGTCTCTAGCTTTGTGTCAAACTTTGAATAATGTCTTTAGTCAACTATGTGCCTCGTATATCTGATGATATGCGTTTGAAAGGAACTTTCAAAAAATCTCAATTACTTTTAGATTTATACAAAGAAAACACCGGGTAATGTTTATTACATAGCAGGAAATCCTCAAGAACTTTTTATTTTTCAACAACAACAAAAAAAAAATCACACAAAAACAAGTTTTCATGGTCAATAAGGAAAATGAACATGTGCATTTATTAAACAGATTAAAAAAAATAAACCAACAGTAAACCCTGTATAGGACCATCTTTCATTATTGTAGCCCCTGAACAATTCAAGTCTTTCAGGTTGCTTTGCTGTGCTTTCTACTGGTCTTGAACAAACGTTTACACAATGCGAAAACGCATTATAACTTCTACCTTGAAAACACTAACTTGTTACATCTTCCCACCAACAAGCCTCATTTATCGCTTAGACAGTCGCTAAGGGCAGAGTCTTTTTAAATGATTTTTCCCCTTCTATACCAGCCAAAGTCACCAAGTCAATTAAATTTCTTTATCTTTGGAGTGACTTAAAAAGTCCTCCAAGGTAGTAAGCTGGCACATTTCTGGGACGATAATCTTCTCTGAATTGTCCCCACAGACCACCGAAAAATTCCAGCTCTGTCTCTCAATTAATGACCTGGACAAGCACTAGTTCTTCAGAAGATCTCAGATCATTGTTGATCACTGTTGGTCAGTGACAATGGCAGGTTTAGGTGTGAATTTAGAGCTTGATTAGCAGCATTAACAGTTAACGGGCTCTAGCATGAACATTGGGAGATGTGTATGGCAGACGGTTCCATGAGATTGTACACGGTTTGAAGGAAACCCTACTGTACATTTCTTGTGGACTTGTCCTTGTTAGTTTTGTGTTTTACTGGGAGTCATCAAACGGTTCCATCCACTCACATTTCCTCCTAATTAAGTCGGTGTTGTCCACCAGTCTTGGTCATGTAGGTATTTGAATGACACCTGTAAATGTACCTAAAATGGTTGCTTCAACTCAAAATGACAGACTTCCTCTGTCATTTCGGGTATGGGTTCCTGTCACCCTTCACAATTTGTTAGTTCTAATTTAAGCTCACTTTTTCAGAGAAAAAACTACATGTGTAGTTTGGTGCTCTGCTGTTCAGTTATCACAATGAATGGACCGATTTAGCCCTGTAATTTGTACTTGTGTCAGTAGAGGCTGCTACTATTCAGCAAAATCTGCATAATATCGTTTTACCTTGAGAACAAAGCCCTACGGCGCTATGTATCAGCAGTCTGATGAATAGCATGCACCTGTGGATAGGCCATTATATACACTGTCGAGAATACAGACTGATAATTTGCATTACTCTAAAGCACAAATGGTCCCTTGTGACCGGGTCTCATCATCAGATGAATTCATGCATGCACAACCGAGTCACAATATTGCTGTGCACGCTTTACCCAAGATGCTCCCTGTATAGCTTTAGAGCGCTAAAGTGATTTCACGGTTTGGGGCTACATTGTATTACTGTAAGTACATTGGTCTCGGTACTGAACATGTTGCATGACGTTCAACATGGCAAGCGGTCATTCCATCATGTGGTTTCATTAAAGTTGTAATACAATCCCGGCCGAAGGGAATTTCTTGTTTAAAGCAAGGGAGAGTCTACAAAAATGATGGCAAACTACTGAATGGGCGCCAAGGGTCAATTCAGTGTACACTAAAACTTCCAACCAACTTTCAAACATAACAGTACAACGGTAACTTGAGATATGAAATTTAATTGTTCCGGAATGGCTTTCGTATAGTCTGTTTTTTGTATCACGAGTTCACTTTCTCACATGAATTATCTAATTTGTACCGAGTGAAAACATTTTACAAAAATGTGGAACCTCACCTTTTGTGTGAGACTTCATCCGAAACCATTCACGCAGGAGGGTGAGTGCAAAAGGCAGAAAACAATATCGTACGAAGTCAACAGTGGAAAACAATATCAACCAAATGACACAAAACATTATTACCATACACAGATTCTTAAAGTTCGTAATCACTTGCTGTTGCATGGGCTGGAGGAGCGGAGTGGTGTTCAGTGGAAGTTAGAGAACCTTGATGAAAGATGTATCTTTGATTTCATCCTCAAGGCCAGGAAAGTGAGCAAGGGTGTTATCCTGCACCAAAGGACATTTCAAAGGGAATCTGTAGAGCATATGTCTTCCTGGCCGGACTAAAACACAGGTTCACCCCCTTTACAAAACACTAGCTTCTGTGTTAGCCCTCCATATCTCAGAAAGCTAAACAATTAGTATTAGTCCAGGTGCTAACGAACAGGAGAACAGGACGACAGAAAGGTGTCTGAGTTTTCAAATTTTCCTGTCTCAATTTTTTTTTCGTATCGGTCAAAGTAATCTTAGGATGTCGTTATGTATATTCAGTTTTTCCTATCCCGAGGTACAACTGTACACTGTCCATCGTTGTCGGGATGGTGACTTTTTGCATGAATCTCGGTGATATTCCACCACCAACACTCTAAAATTCACACACGTGATAGACCTCAAAACATATTAGGGTCATTGTGGCAACATCAACAAAGCCCAGAAGGAAAGTTTACCGGAATGGTAAACATACTGTCAAGAGGAAAAAGGATGAGGGTACTAAAGCAGGCCTTCACAAACTAACCAGTTGAATTTCTTTTTGATCGTCCACTCCCTTTGCTGCATTTATGACAGGTCCCCACAGTGTCCTTCGCTTATGATTTGCAGTTAAAAGGCAATTACCCAGTTTGACTGCAGAGTCTGGATCAATACATACACGTGCTTGCAGACCGACTGTAGATCTCCAGGGGCTTGAAAGTATCAATAGTTACTGTTCTCTGCTCTGGTTCAGGGACCCTTGTATACATAAACGCACATAAAGTCTTGGTGGTGTATTTATTTCTCCTATTGGCTGGCGACCAATCCATGGTGTATCTTGCCTCTTGCCCAGTCAACTGGGACAGGCTCCAACTCATCAATGACCTTCATAATGACAAGTGTTATTAAAGGTAGATGGAGGGAGTTCTTACAATACAACCTGAAAACTTGAATTCCTTCCTTTACAACGGTTGACTTCAAATCTGGCCGGTTATTAAAATGTTCCACATTCACATTAATTTATGTAAGAGGATCTTGACAGTTTTTCCATAGGAGATTGTGTTTAATGATTTTATATATACATTGTATCTACCAACTGAAAACAATTCAGCAGTTTGTTCCAGTGGACTCTCAAACTGTGTTAATCTCCTTTCGAAAATGGGGAATGGTTGTCATCAACTGGTGATTTCCACATTATGCATTTAAAGCGGAAGCAGAATCGGGTACTACCTCACTAATTCACTTTGAAAAGATGTAATTGACAGGCGCACTTGTCAATGGCAGAAATTGAGTTCATTGACTTTTGTCGTTATTTAAACTTTCAATAACTGCACAGTTAACGCTTTGTTCCTTCTAATTATTTTTAATTGCTACCCACATAAAACAGGGGCAAGTGCACATGATGGTGAATGAAGAGGATATTAAATGTTGTGTTGGTTCAAAATGAAATGAAATTCACCTCTAATGTAGTGGAAAACAAATGCACACATTCTTTAACACTCCTTTGGCTCGCAAGTGACAAAGATACATTAGTTAATCAGTTAACAGCTAAAACAAGTTGCTAACATTGCAGTCTAAATCCTCACTCTGAGCTTTTTCTATTCAGACAGCATAATCAGATGGACTAAAATGCCAACACCAGGGACAGAAGATCCAAAAGGCTATTCAATTCTTTCTCTGGCTGTGATCCTATAAGGCCAATGATAATAACGCTAAACATTGCTTTACCTAACCATCAAGTGGCTTTGTCTTCTTCCCAGCGTTTCTTCTTTTGGGGTTGCCATTTTAGATGAGCCTTTCATGTTCTAATATCACATAAGCATACATGTTCTACTATAATTCTTTTGTCAACTTTTTTCTCACTCCACTTAAATCTCTTTTCCACGTAGATTTTGATGTGTATGTTGCCTTACACAATTTTATCCAGGTTGCCTTATGCAACTTATTATCCATAAGAATCATTCATCCAACCGCTGTACCACTTATCGATCATGTCCACTGTTATCCCTGCCTATCCCAGCTCACTTCGGGGCAAAAGGTGGGGTGGGTCCCAAATTGGTTGTCAGCCAATACCAATTATCATGGAAATTAAAAACTTGCTAAATGCGAGCAGAAGTACTATGTCACTAAAACTAATTGGTGAAAGAAAAACACAAATGCGCACTTGATTACTAAAGGGTTATGGTTCCTTAATTATGTCAAACTCCAAAAGATTGTTTGACCTTTGGGACATATTTTAACCTAATTCTAACTCCAAATTGTATAATTGGAGGGTTAAACTTCGAGGTACCGCTTTATTCCTATTCCTTTCAAAAAATTTCTTTGGATTGTCAGCTTTTTATACTTGCCTTCCAAAAGAATCCCCAAAGGTGGTAAAATGTCTATCCCACGGATAATGACAACAGCAACATCTCAGGTTAAGGTTAAACAGGTTAAGTCTCAATATCAAAACATTTCTTTCAGCGAAACTCCTTAATAGGTATTTATTTAGCCATTTTCAGCATGGATCACCTGTTTTTGGGTTTGGTCATGTGACATTCGCAAGCTGAGCCATGATTGGTTGTTACCTGAGTACAAGGTATGTCAGTTTTAGTCAACAACAAGTGGCAGAACATGTTTTGATTAAGTATTAATTAGACATGAAAAAATACTGTAGTTGAATGATCGATTTAATTATCGACAAAATATTAATCTTTCACAGCTGAAATGGCCTAATATGTTTCCCTTGAAATGTGTGCTCACTTAGTTTCATTTATTTTTCAATCTCAAATAACGGCAGTTACTATGGGAAACATTTGCGTCTGGAAGATTCACTGGACCTACAAATGACAACAATGAGACCGATCTCACCTCTGTTCAAGGTACCTTTCTTGCAGGTAGTTAAATTGTGTTATATTTATTTGGCCTGGTGTCTTTGTCCAGCTCTAAAAGAAAAGCCAACAGCCTGAAATACAGCAAATGCAGCTCAGCAAGAACAACGTCGCTCTCCTATAAAAGATGCTTAATAAATTTGATTAAAGAAATAGCCGTGTAATTTTTACAAGTAGTAAAAATCAATGGGGCGGCCAATTCACGCCTATAACCTGTGCATACACACAAAAGGATTTTGGTGGCCTATGAGGCAAAGCGTGTCATTGTTTGACTTCCTTTTGTCTGCAAGTGATGAATCTGGTCTGATCCTGTTTGATCTTTGTGAGAACGACGACGCTATTTATGATGCATTTTCACCCATCAAATGAAAAATGCTCCTATTTAATACTGTCAAAAGAAATGAATTATACACAGCTCCTTAAATACACTGATTGTTTCCATAAAGTTTTTGAGAAAATGAATGCCACTGTCACGCCTTATCACAAGTTTTCTACACATGCACAATTAAATGTTCAGAGGTCACGCTGTAATTTTAAATTTGTTCAGAAAAAATAGCGTGCATCGTTGCTGTGGCGGCTGTAGTATTTTAGCCACGTTACAGTGACTGCACAATACAATTGATGTTTTTCAATAAACATTTCCTGTAATTAAAAAAAATCTGAATGAATTTTGAACCCAACCTTTTCAACTCAATGTCCAAATTAGAAGGTCAAAGCTACAAATATCTATCAAGTACACTGCTGAGTGTGCTGCAATATTAAAGTAATATTAAGGAACACTGAAGACATGACTTTGCTACAGTAAGTACCATTCAATAAAGTATCAATAGAAATACCCTTTAGTATTTTACTTTGACGATTAGCCGTACATTAAGAATAGCTATGAGACCTACCCTAAGTTTATGGAGCCACCACTAGTTAGTTTTGTAATTGAACATAAAATTTGGTATGCTGCCCTCTAAAATATTGGCACTGAAAAAAATAATATGCACCTAAGGAAAAAATTACAAAATGTATTTGTATTATTACATGTTTTAACAATGTGTTTCAGTGGGAAAATTCAGATTTTTCCTTCATGTCCAACTTTACTTTTTTGTTCTTTTTTTTTTCAGTTTACAGATTTCATGTTTCAAATTTGAGTTTTAAATTGTATTTTTATTTATTTTTTAATTAAGTACCGTTCAATTTAACATCATTGGTGAATGTCAATGATTACATTTTCTCTCAAGCTACATAATACGAAAAGAGAGAGGAAACAAATATGGTATCAACCTCAAAACTGAATCGGGCTTTAAATAAACAGAAAATCCGGCAATTTTGGATAACTCTTAATGTAAGTGTGGACTTAAAACTTCTTTTGGCGTCAACGGTACAACATATACAGTATATACAATTCTTTTTTTTTTTTTTATCCCAATATTCCAATGTTCTAACCTATAGTACAATGCCCAACTTTATTTTAAATGGCAAGTCAAGCCAAAGGGAGACAGGGAGTTGCAAAAACATAGTTACAACAGAACATGTAAAGGCAATACCACAACTTGCAGTGTTTTGACTGCATAGAATTTTTCATTTTTCGACCCTTTTGCTCTTTCACATTTGTCAAGTGGCACTGTAGAGATTGCTATTTATCCTTAACCTCTGTTTATGAAGCGCAGGTTAGTGTTGATTTTCTTCTTAGACCTTTTATGCTTTTTAACTTTACGTTTTGCTGCAACCCTTTCACAATAACAACAGAACCAATCAAATTATATTGGCATTTTGATTCGGAAATGACTCTCCAGTTCATACACAGAGAACGGCATAAACCATCTCTAAATATCTTTATTTATTTGTCCCTCTTTTTCATTTTCAAAAGATGCTCTGCCGTCTGAAGCAAAGGCACATGAGTGTTATAACCCTGGAGCAAAAAGCAACTGGCAGTCGTGTGTGATGGCAATTTTGTGATAAGGGATTTGTCGCAAAAGATCAATGAACCTTATCATATAGAATGCATAATTAGTTTCCGTAATGAACCTCAGATTGAGATGGTAAACTCATCAAAGTGGGAGTGAAAACATCTCTGTGAACACCTTCATTATCAAGACTCCAGGGAAACACCTCAAGCCTCCGACAACATTTGGGAAAACACTGTGTTTGTCTAAGTGTCACTGTTTTATATGATATTAATATATTAGAGAATGTCATAATGAAAGTACATCATTAGCACCAGTCTTTACCTTTGGAATATAATCACAGAAGGCCTCTTGATATTTATCACTATTATTAAATATCTCACACGAGTTATGAAAAGTCAAGGAGTGCACATTATAAATCATTAGCAGCATAATTATGAACGTTTCAATTATCCCAAAGACTCTTACCTCGTCTTAAAGGGTGATATTGATTCTTTAGTGGCCATTGGGAAAAGAAAGATTGATTGATGTGATATATGATTTTTAATCATTTCCAAGTGCTTGTTGTGTGGCATCAGTCAAGAGGAAGCAGACTACTACACTGATTTCCATGTATGAATTTTCTATTAGTCAGGATCTAATTAGGGTTGCAGGTGTGCTGCAGCCTCTCCCATGTGATTGGGTGTGAAAGATGGAGTGCACTATCGACTGAGAACGTACCATTTGTAACCTCTAGGATCCATCTGAGCTACATCTAACTTCACGTCAATCTCCCCTAACTCAAGATGTAAAAACACCCAAATCGCCAGTTCACAAAGGGATACTGTATAATCTAAATAGTTAAATGGGCTTGAAATAAAAAAGGCTAATGATCTGAGTCTATTAATTCTTAATACTCATTTTAACATCTTAACATCTTAATTTTTAAAAGCGTTACATTTCACGGGAAGTGAGTCGACAATCCCAATCTCAGGAAGCGCTTGCTACCCGCTTTAGAACAACTGCAGCTCCTGTGCATGGTATTTGTGTTTGTGTTTTCATTGTCTCACATCAAGGCTTGCGTTGAAAGAAGTCACAAAACCAGGTAGTGCTCATCGGTAAAATGTGTGTATCCGTGATAAGGCTCGGATCTTTTTAAGATGAAATAGCTAAAAATATGACAATGGTAGGGTTGACGGCTAAATCTTGGATTACAGTTCCCTTTCGTCGCAGACTATGCGATCGGTAGAACATGAATACAAGACTTCAATTGGTTTTGATAAAAATGAATTCTGGATTACATGTGCTATCATTTACACTAAAGGATATATGCGGATTAGTCTAATTCAATGTTGAAGACATCTTTCCAGCAGAGGATTTGTCTGTCAAGCCTTAGAAACACAAACACTGCTGACAGAGCTGTTTGTGAATGACATGACAGTGTTGATATGACGAACAGATTTGGCCAATGTGCAGAGCCTCTCCACCTGCAATTTCATACCTACATATGTGTATTAGTTGGCCTAAACCTTTAGCAACATTTTTTTTATTTATGTCTGTCATTAAGCATGCCGTTTATTTCAATAGATACATATTTTGTATTTGTTTGACTATTTGTCCTGTTCATTAGTGAGAGTGAGGAAGAAAGACTCCCACAAAAAACTGAGGATGTCAGAAGTTTGGGATCCAATTTCCGATTTCCGATTTCCAATGAAATATGATGACAACAATAAAGTACAATTTAAATTTTTCAAAGTGGACATGGTGTATCACAGCAATACTTTGGCTGTTGCTGCACTTGAACAGAAAACACCCATATGCAAAGACCAGCTCCATTGCCTGTCTAGGTGCACTACTTTGTGGCCAAACAGCTGTCGGTATTTGCTTGCTTAGAAACACATTTGGAATTAATATTTAGTGGGCGTTCATCAAAGACAACATTAGAACTTGTAGCTTCCGTAAATAAAGTTAAGAGAGAAGTGAACTTCACAAAAAAGCACTAGCGCTGTATTATCACTACAAACGTTGTTGTAATCGTCACCGCTTGCGTCACCATTGGTTTATCGTAGCAAAGGGACTGTAAATGATAAAACGGCAAAAAAATGCAAAATGCCCACATTACTACTACTTAGCAGACAAATGACCGAGTAACTGCTTGTATCGTAAAAACTTGAGTCAAACCACCACTGTGTTTCATACGTGAGCTTTATAAAATGCTCATTCATCAAAACTTCAGCCCGGTGTAAGTTCAGCAGGATAACATTGCAACAAAATTGTATTTGACACTCCACTGGGCCATTATGACAGCTCATCGGTCAGTCAGGTTAGACTGCCACTTGAACATTTGAACTTGGAGTCAAGCAGCCTGGTGGTTCGCCTCTCATGGCAGCCCTTTTGCCTCTCATGCCCAGACTGTCAGTCAGAAAGCATCTGCCTTCCAGTCAGTAAATACAATATGTAATATTAAAAAGCCTTTTGCTACCTGCATAGTGTGGTTGCCCCATGAGCAGAGGATCAATGCGATGAAAGTCGACCACAGAATATTTCCCTAATTCTCAAAAGCTACCGGAGGGGAAAAATGGTGAATTTGAAGATCTGCATGAAATAAATATGGATTGACTATTTGTACTCTTTAGCAGATATTGTTAAAGTCTCCATGTTCTCTCACCTTATGAATAGATAGTTAACTTCTAACCTGAGCATACTGGATCATATTTTCAGTTTCAGTTCATTAAAGAAAATCCACCTTGATCTCAAGGTGTGTTGGCTCAAATTCTTGGTTGTGACTTTGCCTTGGCTTTGCCTTGGTCTTTTGATTCAAATCTTGAATAGGTTTTATTGGTCTTAAATTACTTAAATTATTGTGGTTGTTTTCCCCTTATACCCTCAGAGCCTGGTTTTGTCATGGTTTTTTCTGTTTTGTTCTGGCCTCAAGGTTTTGATATTTTCTTTCTCTTGATTTTGTGCATGACTGGTCTTGTTGTTTCTCGTTTGTAAAAACTTTGTCCTAACTTGGTGTCCTCTCCTCACAACATTGGTCTTGACTCGGTTTCACGTTATGTTGACTTAGGTTGTCGGTCTTTGGTATCAGTTTATGTGATGACTTTAATTGTTTTTGCTTGATGGAATCTTAAATTGTTGGTCTTGACTAGGTCCCAGCTTTTGAATTATTGCATTATCTTGAGCACCTTTACAATATTTTCAACAGTAATAAAGAGAACTTACCAAATAGCGTGTCTCATCTTTTCAGGTTCTTTTTCCGAAGGATGACTCATGTCTTTGTGTTTGATGACTCCTGCAAAGAATGTTGATATGCTATTTAAAACCAATTTCTTTCTAAGCAATAGGAATGCCAACTTTCACAGCAGCTAAGTTACTTGTCGTGTACTTGTATATGTGTGTGTGCTTTTAGCCCCACGGCCTTTGTATTTTTGTGGTGCATACTGGATGTCAGGTTTGCCCCCCTGGGAGAGAAGAGAAGAAAGTAAGGTTGGATGGAGCAGAGAAGCCCCTTGAAAAGTTAGAAATGACATGTAACTCACCTTGTTTATACCATCTTTTGCAAGGGAAAGTACAAACAATCAAGTGTATAAAAAAACGGATGTGATGATCTATACGCAGGTATTTTGATTGAAATGCAAAGGGAAAATTGTTCATTTTTGTCACGTCGAGGCATGGCGAGTGGAGGTAAGTAAGGTGGTGGACCCAAAAAATGCAGGAAGGAGCTAAAAAAATGTTTTAATAATACTTGAAGCAAAAGCCCAACAAAGGCAAAAATGAAGGTGAAGTAGCAAACTGGACTTGAGACGGAAAGCGGACTAACGGAGAGCAGCGGCAGGGAGACGAAGGGGCACTCGGTAAAAGGACACGCGGCTACGGAATACGTCGAAACAACGACGCTAGAGAATGACCCGACAAATAACTGACACCAAACTGTGGCTTGAACACGCGTAATTAGAGAAACACGCAACAGCTGGATGGGAAATAAGACACAGAGGAAACCAACTGAATGAAAACACGGGGGTGGGGAAATGTGGACAACATATGAAACAACTAATACTAAATGGACTAACGAGGAAAACAGAACAAGAACCCAAACAGAAACCCCCAAAAATCATAACAAGAACCAAACTAACCCACACAAACATGCCGATTTTATGTGGACTTGCCATTTCAATCTGTTTTCTGGTGTTCTAATAGATTTTCTCCGCACCCAAACCAATTTTTTAATAATTATTTTTATCAGACGACTACTCTAATGAATATTCAGTGCAAGCACTTTGGAGGCATGCATATCAGCATCAGCAATTACCTCTCTGAGTGATAAAAGGAAAATATTGCTCTAACAGAATGTTAAGTAAGCCATGAACATTTTTCTGTTGTCCTCTTTCCTACTCTCTATCAATTTTACTGGGTTGTTGATTTTTATTTTTTTTTATTTTTTTTTTTGTGGCACGGCAGCAGACTGGTTAGCACTTCTGCATCCCTTGTGGAAGTTGCGGATTCGCTCCCGGCTGTGGCCTTCCTCTTTGGAGCTTGCATGTACTCCCATACCAGTGTGTGTTTGTTTTTTTTTTTTTTTTTGGCTACTTCAGTTTCCTCCCCCTTTCCACAACCTACTACATTCTAGGTAAATTGGAAACTCTAAATTGTCCTTTAGTGTGTTTGTGCGTGCGAATGGTTGTCTCCAGTTCAGGGTGTCACCTGCAAATTGCCCGACAGCTAAGATCGGCTCCAGCCTGCCTGCGACCCTCATGAGGATAAGCGGCTTGGATAATGGACATATGGATGGTTTTGGTGCGCAAATGCCCAAAAGTACCAGCATTATGTTTAAATTGTCTTCAATACAGTAAAGCCATTCTGTTACTTTTGTTAGCAACTCATGTAAATTATTGCTACAGAAAGGGAAATGAATACTTACTCAAAACCCATAATTACCTATGTTTGTTTCCATTCTGTTAATGGTGCCATACATTATTGTTTATCAAAAGCCGGTTTGTAGTAGCATCCCACAGGTCTTGAAAAACACAATGGTATTATGCAACGGCTTAGCGCAGAAACACAAGACCACAGTTTACCGCACTGCGAGTAAAGTCTGTGGGAGTAAGCTTCTTTGCATTGTCATCCATATTTAAAATATGTTCTATTAGTAATGCTGTCACACTAGAAATGCAGTCTTCAGCTGCATGATATGATGTATGGCTGTGAGACATAACCTTAGATGTCCCAGAGGTGCAAACCTTATTGTATTTTAATGTCCCACTCAGACAGATATTTAGCTCACACTTTTCTGTGAATGCATAGACAATAGCATGATACAATAAACATGTCATGCACCAGTACAAAGAGTCAGAATAAACATTAAAGCCACATGAACAGGATCTCGGCCAGAAAGAGACTGACGGATATTGTCATGTCAGTGCATTTACACATTTCTGCCAGTGGGGGACACTTACTAGTATCTTTAGTCTGTTTATCAAATTTCCCATTTAACATGCATCTTATGCAAGATAACCACCAAAGACTGTGAATGACACAAACCTGTGTTATCTTTGAAAATGCTTATGTTTGTGCTTCCTTTCTAGATACAACCCTGTCAGAGCCGGTGTGTTTTTATTTTTATTTTTATTTTTTTAAGGAAGCCATGTTCAGACAGCCTCATTCATTTGTTTGCCATGCACACTTCTCAAGGTGATTGTCGTCTGACTGGCATCAGCAGAATTGTAGCTACCACTAATGATAGTTCGGCTATGCAAAGTGGAGAAAAAGCAACATGGCTAGTATGGCTAGCTAACCATGGTTATGAATAGAAACAAGGAATATACATTACTATGACTAATTTACCAGTATAATCCATCCATCCATTCTTACAAAAGACTTCAGGTTAGGTCAGGTCGGTATAGCACACAAATTGCATATTATCTATCCACTATTATATTTATTGCATTAATGTGTAAGTTGAGAAAATAATTATTGTGAACTGAATTGTGGGTCAGAATTTACAATAAGAATTTAATCTTCATTACAGCCCTAATTAGTATATGAAGTTGAATTTTCATGATCATTTGGGAGAAGTTTGACGTTCAATCACAACACTGAAATCGCTTCCAAACCAATATGACAGATTTACTGTGTCTGTTTTGGTCAAGGCAACTTTTCGAGTTAAAATGCTCAATTTCACTTCTTGTTCCAATTCTCACCAGTCTAAAAAAAAATCATTGGTTTTTGGAGTGTGACTAGAGGCATAGCATAGACACAAGTAGGGAGAAAAAAGTTTTCCCGGTGGGGCATTGCCAGTTGAAGAGTCCCCAAGAGGTTGCAGCAGCTGTCGCTCCGTCATGCTACAGTGGTCTACTACCACCTCTGGAGGAATTAAACTGAATTTCAAGACTTCCTGGAGCTAAGCAAAAATGAATGTTGCTTCTTTGTAATGGTTGATTAGTCACTACTCAAATATGTGCAATTGCATCCCAGGGAATTTCTTAACATTCTCCCGGTAAATGAATGACCTCAGCAGCCTCAACGAGGAAAAATCGCAGCAATTTTTGTTGTTGCTGTTTTTTTTGCAAACTGATATTCCAGTGAATATGTGTGTATCCCTCAATTTGTGCCCTAAAAAGTTGGAACAATGAGCTCCTGCCATCAGTTTCACCAATAAAAACAAAATTCAGTGGACACCTAAACATCTCTTGCATCAATGCATGGAACTGCGCAATATGTCATCCATTAGGCTTTGGTCATTTGGTGAATTAAAGGGTTCGACTCATGGCACACCACCAAGCAAATATTTCATAAAAATGAAAACAGCCTGTTGTTTAATTAAGAACATGTGCATTTCTGTTACTATATTCTGCAGGCATAGATAGATGAATAAAATCTTTACAGGAAATAAATAATTTGTGGACCAGTTAAGTAATGTTGGACATCTACAGCAAACATGATGCTCTCTCAAGGCACCCTCATGGGCCATGGCATTGTTTCCAATCTAGTCTTTTATCCATGCCATTTAATATGGGCAGAGCATTGAATTAGTGTGATGTTCTTTGCAAGGATTCACATTCATTTTACTCATATTTTGTTGTATTTATTTAAACAACCAGTATGTATTTGTTTAATTCGTTGATACTGTTAACTGAGGCACACTATTTGTTTACAGCAATGTCTTGTATTTCAACTACTTGCAAAAATTTCTGCCCCACCAAATGAGTAATGTGCATATTTTGTCACCAGAACACAATTTTCACATTCATCTTCTGAAAAGTCAATATGTTCTCCTCCAGTTTCATTTAACCAATATGAAGCTCTGATTATGATTCATGGCATCACTTCTCATTTGCAGAATCCTAGTCAAAAGTTATAAAAGAAACCCATGGGGGAAATCCTGAATCCTCAGTTAAATGGACACTGACAGTAGACTTGGCAAAAGAAAGTTCCACATCAGTCAAATTGTGGAAGGAATGTGATATATTGAAATAATAATTAAAAAAAAAGAGTATGTTGTCACTGTCCCAAATAATATATATATATATATATATATATATATATATATATATATATATATATATATATATATATATATATATAAATGATCATTGTTAGTTTATTTAAATACTCTTTGATCCCAAGAACCTAGTAATTTAACTTTGCATGGCTTTTACCAGACAGTAATGTGTATTTAATCAATGTTAAACCTAATTAAACGCAATATATGGTTAGTTCGACATGTTCAAATTCGTATGCACAAATGGGGCAATTACTTTGTGCAGTATAATAAACATCCCTGCACGAAAATTGTGCTCCTTTATCAAGCTTTTACACTGCTTTGAAGACTAGATATGACACTTCAACCGCTAAGCCACCCCGCTAAAAAACTCGACTTGTACATGGAGAAATACGGTATGTTATTGAACAAATTTCTTGTTCGCCCCATGCTTGTGATGGTTTTCATTCCAGCATTTCAAGTACAAACTTGCTATGTTCAATGAAGACTAAATTCTTTAAAGGTGTGAAAGTAAGTGCAAAACAGCGGTTTGGCTTTGTGCTCTGTGATTGATTGGTGACCTGTCCTGAGTGCACCCAAACCATTGTCTGCTGGCTTCAACTGCTATTCACAATTAAGCCACTGTATAAACGGAATGAATGGATAGCTCGATCCCCGACACTGATCAGTAAATAATAGATTTGTTTTCCAAAATTCTGTAAGAGCTCATTTTAAATAAAGTACCTAACCCCCATTGCCCTGAACACATTTTATTGCCTTTGACATTGACATTTACTTTTTATTTTATTTTATTTCTTTGTAAAATGCCAAAGGTTGACTTCATCTTTATCTAATCAATACTGCCGGCCTGCAATGTGGTTTAAGGTCCAGTAGTCAACAAACAAATGGGGGACATGGATTTTTCTTTGGCCTTTAAAATGTCTCTTCTTAGTCCAAACACAGAGGTTTGCTGGCAATGTGCCTTTGTTTGATTTTACAACCTCTACTAGCAATCAGTAGTTTTCTTGTATGTTGATTAGATCCTATAGGTAATAAGTAGTGTGGAAATAACAGGGCAGATGTTTTCAAGTCATTGTTGGAATCGTTTTGGGTTTTTTTTTTGACAGAGAGATAGATGGGGAGAGAGAGCGAGAGAGAGAGAGAGAGAGAGAGAGAGAGAGAGAGAGGGAGAGAAGAGGGGGGGGATTTATGTAATCAAGCAAAGCAAAACAAAAAATAAGGAGTCAAAAAAAAAAAAAAACAACCAACAGCAGAATTTGGGAGTGGAAACAAGAAGCCCAGGATGAGAAAGGATTGATAATCTATAGGCAACTTGTGTACACATTCCCAGGAAGAGAATTGATCGGAGGCCGGAATTGATCTTGACATCATAAATAAACACCTCCACGTTTATGCAAGCAAAGTCAGCTAAGACAGAAAGGATGAAATGTCCTTGCAAGTAGCCTCCACTCCCAAATCTTTAGTTCTTCATCCCAGATTAGAGTGGAATGAAAAGTAGGTTGCATCCCAAGGATGGATTTACATGGTAAATCGAAAGCGCCCAATTTCAGGTTATATGTAACCGTCAATTTACTTGACTTTCACAAGATATTAGTCAGATCTGTCATCACACTTTAAATTTACTGAAAGCCAGACATGACCTGCATGTACAATTTCATACCGCTGACAGAACAGACATTTAGAGACACAGAATGTGACAAGCATGGAAAAAAAAAGATTCATTAAAAATCGGTTTAATATCATGTTTTACACATGTTTTAGTTCTTGTACTATGTGTCTGTGAACCTTTACACAGGCAAAGTGGCGGCATAAGAAGTTGCTATGGTAGTGTGTTCAAACCTTTGTCATAACGGTCATGTATTTTTCACCTTTTTGTCAATTTTATGTGTTGCTTTTCTTTATCATAAGGGGTCCATTTTGACCATTTTTGCTGCTTTGTTTGTTTATGTATCAGATGCCACGTAGTTACTATGTTTTAGTTTGCTTTTTATGTCATATAGGATTGATGTCTGAAAGTACTGCATTTAAAATCTTGGCACATTGTCCGAATGTCAAGTCAATCTTTCAAGCAATAAAATAAGACTTTTCATAGTTTTTTTATTTTTTTATGTTTATTTTTTTGTTTCAGGCAGATTGATGCATTAGTTTTGTGTTTTAGACTAAGCATAAACACTGTTAAACTGAATTAATTTATTGAAAGCTAATTATTGCTTTGTCTATTTGTTAATGTTAAAAAGGATAGATACAGTTTTAGGTATACTTACACCATTTTTAAAGACAACAATCGTATTTATATTTGAAGCATAAAGATGGGGGTGGCTAAAAATGTTCTCTTTCCTAGGAGGGGTCTTCCAAAATATAATTGAGAAGCACTGATCTAGACTAAACTGTGAACACACATTTTTAACTATTTGAGATCAGTCACAACAAACTTGTAATCTTTGAGCAAAACTCCTGCTACAACTTCCTATCTTTCTCTGGAATTACTTCACCATGTTTCATTTGGATGTTTGGTTAATCTTCTTCATTTTTTCAAAGAAAATGGTGTGTATCCCACTGATGCTTATTGCTTCAGCTTCAATATCGACAAGCTATGCTTTGCTCAATCATACAGAGCTTGCGGAATGCTAATGTGGTTGATGGTTATGAGGGGCTCAGATGCTTTGGGAAATAACCAAGCTGTTTTTTACGTGGTTAAAAAAAAAAAAAAAATATATATATATATATATATATATATATATATATATATATATATATATATATATATATATATATATATATATATATATATATATATATATATATATATATATACACACACACAAGTTAGGAATTCACTTAGATTCAGATAGCAGCAAGAGATAAATACTCTTTCTCTAAAGTTGAAGTCCATAAATCATATCTTAAAGTGCACATCAGGACCCATCTGTGCCGAGGAGGAACTCTACAATCATTAGTTCCAAAAAGAGTGATTTCAAATGGTTTCATCATCCCAAGGCAATCCCTGTTTGCGTGTGTGAGCGTGTGTGTGTCTGTGTGTTACAGTATGCAGAACTTTTTGTACACCCTCAACAGTTTGTAGATCACAGAAACACTGCATCATTGCAAAAAAATCCCTGGAACTAGGACATACAGTTCCCTCTAAAATGTTGGCATCCCAAACACGGACATTTATCAGTCACACAACAAGCTTATTAACATATTTTATCCTTGGAGTGAAACCTCTTGGTCGACAACAGATCATTTTCCATAGAATAAATAAAGACAAATGTCTTTACCATATAATCTTTAAAAAAATGATACAGCCATTGTTTGAAATGATTTTTTTTAACATTCAGAAGTATCCCAAAAATAGGTTATCTCCAAAATCTCCAAAATAATAACAGAAAACTTAATATACAAAGGTTGAACTTTGACATGGTCTCGCCATCTGAGTATTTTAGCTTCCTAGTGTCTTCTTTCAATGCTTTCCGTTTAATGGTAACATGAAATGCCTTTGATGTAAAGATCAAAGAATTGGAAAACATCCATCCATTCGTTTATCCATTTATCGACCGCTGTATTCGGAAGTCAGGTCGTGGGGGCAATAGCTTGAGTATTGAAGCCCAGACTTCCCTCTCCCCAGCCACTTCATCCAGCTACCAAGCGTTCCCAAGCCAGCCGAAAGATATTGTCCTTCCGGAGTGTCCCGGTTTGTCCCTGGGGCATCCCCCCTGTGGGACATGCCGTCCGGAACCCATCCGAACCGATTGGCAAAAACCCCCCCAAGTGACTCATCTCAATGCGAAGGAGCGGCGGGTCGACGCTGAGCCCCTCCCGGATGATCAAGCACCTCATCCTATCTCTAAGGCAGAGCCTGGACACCCTGTTTAGGAAACTCATTTCGGCCGTTTGTATCGGAGAGCTCTTCTTTCGCTCACAACCCACATCTCGTGACTATAGGTGAGAGCAGGGATGGAGATTGACCGGTGAATCGAGACAAAATGCCTCGCATTAAATTAAAGGCGCAACTGTCAAGCTGTTTTTATTTCATTTGAGCGTTTCTTGATTTAGGTTTTTGTGCCTGTATCTTTGGATGGAACCAGCCTAAGTGGGACATTATCAGTAGTGTTGGGTTGTTCTTTTGACGTCATTGCAAGTTGATTATGTTCCTGCACTAACACCTACCATCTAGTATCACACACCAGTACCATCTATCTCACTCCATTCACTCCCACCTTCCCAACTAAAACAGTTTTGATATCGTCGGTTCAGTTTACCTTGAAGCACAGGAAAAAAAAGCTGGAAAAATGCTAGCTTAAGTAACTGGTGTGACCAGGCTTCTATTGACCCTTTAGCCGCACTGTACTCGCAGGGGCACATGAATTTATACCATTTTCTGTGCTACTGTTTATTCTTTGAGATTACAGGTACCTTTCTGTTATCAAAAACAAATCAGGTTATTCAATTCTATTATATTAAAAGGCAAAACTCTCCCCCATACTAGATTGGGTCGACCCAGCTTGTCACGTGCCACCTCTCATTACCTGTAAGTTAATGGTATATTTTTGTGAACAGATTTCTACTATGATCACAAAAGAGGGCATTTTAAGTTGAATAATTTTCTGTGGACAATATTTATTAATAATTCATTAATTTGCATACAGGTCTGACACTTTGTTGTTGTTTTTTGGTGGTTAAATATTTATTAATAATTAAGTTAATGACTTATTTTTGTCAACAAATATCTACTCTAATCCCAAAAGGACGCTTTGTTGAATATATTTCTGTGGACAAATATTTATTTATAATTATTTCCTTTTGAGAGCAGGTCTGACACTTTGTGTTGATTTTTTTTTTTTTGTGCACAAATCTTTATTAATAATTACATCTTTTTGATAACAGATCGCTTCTATGATCCAAAAGAGAACAGTTTCTGTTGATTATTATTTTGTGGAGCAATAGAAATGGAGTTTGAAATATTCTAAATTTTAATACATTAGACAATGATAGCCTGTTTTCAGTCTTTTTTTTTTTTTAACCCAAAAAATGCTTTGCACACTTTAAGGGGTACTTGGCTGAAAACATATTTCACAGGGGGTACATCACTGAAAAAAGGTTGAGAAGCACTGCTTTAGAGCAAAAATAAAGAAAGGTTTTGTATGACGCTTTAATGTTCTTGGGTAAAGTCCCAGAATGCATCGCCAACTGTAGATTTCTCTCAGGGGATGACAAAAACAAATGACCACAACGCTGCAATACGGTGAACTGCAAATTGGATTTTCTTTTACTTTTTATTGGCCTTGCACAAAAGATATGCTTTTGAAAAGCTTATCTGTTCTCAGTAGGAAAGCATTATATTAGTGTGTTTTTTTCTCTTTTTTTTAAAAGAAAAACTCATTTTCAACAACACTGTTATAATTGGTAAAAGTCAATAAGAAGCCACTTTATTATATAGCAAGGTTGATGATTGGCATATTTTGGATAATAATAATAGATAAATCATAAAGCCTGGTCTCATATTCCTATTTACAAGTGTTCTTCAACCCAACTCTCTTTATGCAGACGGATTTATCATCAACACACCCTCTGTCGCACACACACGCTCTGACTCTCTGGAACGGAATCAATTCTCTATGGCAGATTGCAGTATGCTAAGTGTCTGCAAGAGCACACTGCAACACTGGCTCAGGCTTTATGCGGCATCTCTTTTAGGAAAGCCTCTATCTGTGTCTTTGCATTCAGTCCTTTTTTTTTTTAAAGTTCTTTCTGCACACACTGAAACGTGCACACACTAGCATTCAGTAATCCTCTCTACTCTTTGCATTTTGCAGAGGCGCTGAGTAGGCTTTGTAACCAGTTGTACAACCGGGCAAGACAACTTTTGGAGTATCCCACAATGTCTACAAAGACCCTTTTCCACCCTTTGGTAATTGTCGAGTATGCCACTGTTTGGGATGTAAACAGCCTTGGACAAAGGTCTGGTATATCCCATCAAAAACAAAACATCGTGTAAGCTCCCCAGTCTAATGAGCAATACGTTGCTGCACAGCACCAGTCAGAAGATTGGAAACAAAGGGCCCATACCATGACATTTTAAATTTAAGGTAAATATATGCATATAAAATGACAAAATCCTACCTTTGGCACATTGGCAATTTAATTTCATATGAAATATCTGTTTGTTTGGTACCAACATTTCCTTCTGGGATGTGAAGTATCTCGTTAACTGAAGTCGCACCTGTCACTGTGTGGCTGCCACCCTTCAGGACGTTGTTCTAAAGCCAATCGACACAAGGAAACGGCAACAACGACAAAGCTGATGTTGTAACGAATAATGGTAGTCAGAGGCGATAACAGGAATCTGTGCAAAAGATGTCTACATGAAAGAATGTCATTTATGAAGTACATTGTTTTGATGGACATTCTTAATCAAAGATTTAATTTCATCAACATTTCTATACAATTCAAGGAAATTGTAACAGAGAAAAAAAAAAAAAACTGCAAAAAGCGTGTTTCCAATCAGTTGATTGGTACTATACATGGGGACACCTCAAGGAAAACTCATCTCTCTACCAACACCTAAGGAGAAGAGCCACTCTTTTCGGGACAAAATTGCAAATTCTTACCGGGTGTTGTTTAAAATGATTTAAATGTGGAGGAGCATTTGAGAAATGTTACAAATAAACAAAAATGTAAACATTAGCTCACTCTATTGCTGCATTACTCTATCAATTATGTAGGATTAACGAAGGATTAGATAATATTCATCCATTTTAACAGGTTTTATTTGTCTGCATATCTTGGTCTAGTTTTGTGCCTGATGCTTTTTATTTCATTTAAAAATGAAACCAAACACCCCAAACCAAAGCACTCCACAACCCAAGAATAAGAAAGAAACGCATTTGCGTTACAATCAACATTGGTTTGCACAAGTTAATGTGGTCCTCTGACAACCATGCCTTGGATCATGAAATATAATGAAATAAATGTTCATTATTTTTATTTCATGAGCATTTGTGAATTAAGTGTAGTTGTACATTTTCATCACTGTGATGAACAACACACAATTACATTAAACTATACAACATGTTATCTTCTTCCTGTGTTTTAACATATCATTACTGAACCTCTGTATGGTCTCTAAAAGTCATGAGACTTAAGAAAGCTAAGACAGATATACGCACAAGAGGGAAAATATGACCCTTGAAATATCGCTATGTGGGGTGAGGTTGTAAGGTAGAGAAAGAGTTCCTGGCCTTCATAACAACTGCGCATCATGGAAGATATCTCTTAAACTGTGTCTCAAAGCAGCTCTGTTGTTGAGCCCGCTTCACGTCAACTGTGATGATCACATTTAAAAGACGATGGCGGGTGACGAAACAAAACGGAGGCTTCAGCGTTCAAGTTTATAGATGGGATGGCGCAATATCATAGCTGTTATCATAGCAAAATGCAAATTTTTCGATCCGGCTTCATGTGTATCTATCTGCCTTGTGAGCCAAGATGAGGGGAAAATTATAATTCTATCAACCTGAGGTGACCCATGACCACAGTCGGAAATGAACAATTATGCCTTTCAATTGCATTAAGCCAGTGTGTCCATATCACCTTGTCTGTCCACTCCACTGAACATCCTCTCCGTCTTTCAGAGCAGGAAATTAACATTTATTCCTCCCGTTCTGTGGGCTCATCTGACTCTCTGAAGGCTTTGGTGGGGGAGGAAGGACCGGGGTTAGTGTTTAGTATTCATTTGTTTTCACATTCAGTTTTTGTACTGTTTCTTTCTGGATGAAAACTGGGGGGGGTGCTTCCACTTGATAGCTTTTCTAATGAAAAATTGCCAAATTAGCTCCATATGATCAGTGAATATTGCATTTGTACCCGAAACAACGGGTACCGAATTCATCCGTCCATTTTCTATCCTGTTCAGAGCCCCTGGGTGCTAAGGCCTTTCCCAGTTGACTGGTTGAGAACCAGACTACGTCCTGAATGTGATTAGTATATGATTAGTGACTCCAGGTAACACCAAAGTATTCGAAAGCAAATCGATGGAAGTGTACCTTACAACAATCACAACCTATTATACACTTATCCACACACTTCATTGCGAGGCTTTTATTTTGAAGTTCATTTCTGAAAGCTTAGTCAGGACAACACTTCAACCAACTTGATAATCTTTGGTTCCCAGCATGAGCAGGCTGTGGTGTGAGCAACAAGGTTCCCACAGTGCTGTTCTGAAATCAATCACGTTTACCCGTGTTATGACCCTGTGGGTCATATGTTGTTTTTGTATGTATTCTGCTTTGAGTGTGCGTGCGTGTGTGTGCGCCTTTTTGTTGGAGTGAGTCAATTGTGTGCAGGTGGTGTCCTCTCATTGGCCGGCTCTCCTGATTGATGCCCTATTTAAACGGCCGGCAGACAGAACTCTGTCTCTCTCTGGCCATCCCACCGCCAGGAAACGCCACTTTTCAGAGACCGTTAATATTAGTGTGGCTTAGTTATGACTGGTCTGTGTTTGTTCAAGTGTAAATATTTGTAAATAGGTAGGAGGGAGTTTAACCCTTTTTCTCCTGTTTTTGCGTTAGGTAGATTGTTAAGCCAATTGTCTTTGTTTCCTTTTTGTTTGGCTGGATAGGTAGGGCTACTTTCGAATATCTTTTGTTTGTTCTGACACATGTTCTCCCTCTGAAGCAAATAACAACTGTTGTTTTTGTTCAGTACTCTTTAGTTTCAAGGGCCTTTTCTGGTGGTGAGAGGAAGGGGGGAGCACACGCACATGTTATATCTCAGTTCCCCTAGAATGGATGTAACAACCCGTTGTTGTTTTGGAAATGAAGTTCAAACTGTCAATTCAGGACACTAAAAAACACAACAATCAAGCGGCGACTGCCATTCTTTATTTTCAATTGACACTCTTTTTATTTTTCTTAATGAACTTTCTTTTGTCGGCTCTTTGTTATTTATTCTTTTGTGCGTGTAATTCCTCCTCTTTCATGCCCACCCCCCTTTAACATCCACATATTGTCCTCTATCACATCACCTTTGGGCAGGAAAGGTTTTCAGTTCGTGAAGTGCTGCACTCATTGATGTCACTCGGCAACATTTACAGATTTTAGAACCATGCATACATACCGTGCACTTCCTTAGACGCCTTGATTTTGGCGATAATTTAAGACTTGATGTACCTTATAGCCGTTTTTGTCCAACTCTGTTATTTATCTTTCACTGATTAGCAACAGTATTGTTGTTGTTGTTGTGTTTAATATATGTCAAAAGAACTTATCCCATATGTAGAGTAAACAAATTCCACTTTTATTTTTTGAACTACCTGACCAACAAAGGTAAAATGACCAACATGAATAAACAGTCACTCATGGTGTAATGGTTCATTCACCTGAGTTTAATTGAGGTAGCATGGGCTAGGATCCGGCAGTGAAGATGTGAGTTTGAGTGGTTTTCTGTCTTTAACTGTGCCCTGTGATTCATTTGTGTTCAGTCTAGGGTGTAGTCTGCCTTTTGGCTTTAAGTAAACCTGGATAGGACGCACCTCACCAAAACCCCGTACAGAATGTGTACTGTACAAAATAGTCCAGTGTACAGTATGTATATGTTACGTCATAGATGCTCTCCTTCACACACATACAGTATATCTTAGCCAGCCACCGTTCTCATATAAACTAAAAAACTCGTACAAAGTTTGTGAACATGTTTCTTAAATGACAATAGGTGCTGTTAATTGAATAAAATGGTCTCTTTTCTATTTAAGCAGTAAAAGTTAACTGACGGGTCAATAATGTTTCTTTCTCCCTCTCTCTTACATGCTGTCTACCAATGTTGATGCCTCGTTCCAATAAAGGTAAGATCATTCTTATTCTTTGCATGTGTGATAACTCTTTCGTCAAACTACGTAACGTGCCACAGCCTTCGCGTGTTTTTCGTGGTGTGGCTAGTTGATCTAAACCCCCGTGTCACAATCATTGCGACATCGCTGTTAGGAAGGTTGATCGAGTCCTGCTCCTACTCTCAACATGTAGGTCCCCGACCCACAAGTTACATAATCACAACCAATTTAGGCCTAAATGTTTTCCGGTGTCAGCGTGGTTCAGCTGTCAATCACCTCTTGGGCATTGCCTCTTTGTCGAGGTTGTGGTTTTGGGACAGCGATGTCATAAAGCAAGCCATGCATGTGAAACTTCATGTTTGCGTTGGAATACTGCGAAGTGTTAGCAAAGGGAATTCGCCAGTAGGCTGCTGCGTGTAATCAGACCAATTAGTTGGTGACACATTGTTCGGAGTAACTGTAAACAAATGTAGACAACGCAGCTTTGTGTTTTGAAAGCACCTGCTGAGTAAGTCACAAGGCTTGTATAGCCAACCTATTTTGATGTCTCCAAGTGTTTGCCGCAGTGACATAGAAAATACCGCTGTAACAACAAGAACATCACAAGTCAAGTACTTCCAATGGCATATACACGACTGTAATCACATAAAGATAAGGTAAACTGTAAAGATAGCTCAACATAAAGACCTCATTAGCACATGTAGCAACTATTGCAACTTATATTGTTGTTTATACATCCATCCATCCATTTTCTTTAGTCGCTTATCCTCAGTAGGGTCATTGGCTTGCTGGCCTATCCAAGCCATCTTCAGGCAGTAGGGGCAGGACATTGTGGAGTGATTGCCAGCCAAAAGCAGGACACCATTCAAACTCGCAGTCACACAATCATATTAGGAGTGTAGACTATACCTACCATGCATGTTTTTAGAATGTGGAGTGCCCGGATAACTTGACTTATCTCCATTCAAGTCTGTTCATTAGTATTAAATTGCTGGCATAACATTATGTGTGTTCAACAATGTTTCAATGGTTGGGCACTGGGCAGGTAAAAGTAAGTTAAGTTAATTCATATTTTTTAATGTGTGGTTGGGTGTGGAGTGGAATATAATGGTCTTCTACAGTCTTGTGCCTTACATTAAGTGTCCTCATTGTAAATGTCACTTTAGAGGTTCATGACGTGACCCAGATGTTTTAAATGCATCGTTCTTCTTCATGGGGACGGCTAACTGTAGTTTGGGAACACAAGGTTATATCCCACACTCGTCCAATTGGCCCTTTTAAATAGAAGCAGTTGTAGCTCCAGTTAAGATGAACTGCATTGATCTCCTGAGGAGAACGGCAAATGCCCAGTAGATGAAAATACAATAACACAAACATCAGCTTGATGATAATGTTGTCATCCGGCTAATACACTGCCCCATCACTGCTGGCGTTGGGATCCAATTACATTTGATGGAATAGACTTCAGAATCACTTTGCCAGCCATATATTGACAATATACACTCTCTCTTGCCTGAACATCACCGTTTTGCAGCATGCAAGTGGCCATGAGTGGCCCACGAGGAAATTTTACCCAGCCCGCTATATAGTTAATGATATCCTTCTATTTCAGGGCTGTCAACTTTTGACCTGACCTTGGGTGGAGGGGATAAAAATATATTATATATATATATATATATATATATATATATATATATATATATATATATATATATATATATATATATAATTTTTTAGTATGATGCCCTACACTACGTATAGAAAACAGTGCACCTGGGCCCTAGGTTAAGCTCTTAAAAGGGAAGTCAAGTCAAAACAATTCTTTATAATACGTTCAATCTGATCCCACTTGTCTAAATGTTTTTTTTTTTTTTCCTCCAATACACCCTAGTAAGGACAAGCGGATCGGAAATTGACTGAAAGAAACTCATAAAGAAACTAATAAGCCATGCAGAGTTTCAGCAACTAAGGGTACCTGAGCACACCAGCAGTAGAGGAAAAAGCTGTAGTTTGGCAGCACTGTGGTGTCAAAGATTTTTTTTATTTTTTTTAGAGAAAGTGTTATTTACAGTATTCCAAAATGTTTTTAGAGCAAACTTTCCAATTACATAGTTAATCTACATGCTCATACACCTGTCCACAGGATGCAGTGCAGAAAAAAAGACTTTTGAACAAAACTATTAGAAGCATACAGCATGAGACCTAGTCTTTTAAAAAACTATGTAAACTGAAGAAAAAAAAACTACCTTGAGGCAGAAAATACATCATGTCGCTTTGTTCCACACTTGATCAAACAGCTGAACACAAAATGTTGACAAATTAACTGTTGTTTCACTGGTGAGCAAATGTTGATGTGGGCGGGTTGGGTGGGGCATTGTTTTCAGCACCCAATCAGAAACTAAGGGAGAGTTTTTAGGCGGTACTAGTTTATTGAAGGCAGGCCAGTCCCGCAAACCTGTTGGCAGTGGCTGTTGTCTATCAAAACGTTTTCATTCCAATTGGTACTTTTTCTTTGCTTGAAAATTTCAAGGATTTTTATGAGAATTTGGCACTAGATGTAAATGACAGATTCTTATGCTCACTGCTAAGTGTTAAAAGCATTGCTATTATACCCTATGCTATTCTATTCTGTTCCGTCCTAGACAAACCTGTCTCATCTGAGTCGGTTCTATTCTGTCTATTATATTTTAGCGTAACCTTGCTGAGAATACCCCATCCTAGCCGAGTTTAACTTACCTAGCTGAATTCATCCTTTCCTAGCAAACTCCACTCTTAGTCCTGTCTGATGATCTTAGACATACCTAGCCAAGCTTGGTGTTTTGTGCCATACACTGAAATTTCATATCTCAGTCTATAATTTTTAAATTTTTTATCTTGTCTTGCTCTGTCCATTCTTCACCATGCTGAGATTGTCTTGTCCTATCGTATCCTATTTTAGACATGTCTAGCTGAGTTTAATGTGCCCTCTATCCTAGCCTAGCCAAGTTATTTATACCCTTTTCTGATGATAGGGTTGTTTGGGTTGCCTTCCCGTTTAAACATGACCTAATTAAAATCAAACACACTTCAGACCACCCTTCACAAAATATTTGAGAATGTGTTTAAGTAGCACATATATTTGCCGAAATGAAGACCCTAACTTGTGATCAAATGTTATATTATAGTTGTTTTACTCATTTTATTTTGTTTTATTCTAGAATTTTGTATTGTGTTGTCTTTTTTTGTCTCATGGCTAGGGGACCACAGATGAAAAGTATCCTTTTGGCTAATTCTGGATTTTTATTTATTTATTTTTAACCATGTACAGCCATGTCTTTTGTGAAATTGCACTGTCCCATTAGACAGACTACAAGTTAAATGACTTTAGATCCATATCTACAATCATACTTGAAGGGTTATTCTATGTTAAATTGTTTTGGATATAAGTTTTCACTTTAAATTCAGTCCTCAAATACCAAAACAGGGAACATGTCATGCCCTGAAAGAACTCGATTATTTAAGCATGCCCAATTCAAAATACTGTACTTAAAAGAAATTAAGAAGTATATATCAGTACAAAAGGGTGAAAATAGAACCTCTAGGATTTGATACCTTAATCCACCATTGGCTGTTTCTCATATCAGGGAAAGACAAACAACAAAGGAAGAAAAAAAATGACAACCGTATAGCTGTTTTCCTTCACTGATACAGATTGGTGAGTTTGGGGTATTGCAGCAACATAAGAGGTTTTTAAGCTTCTTTTTTTTTTTTTTTTTTGCATTATTTAAAGAGCCAACATGGAGACAGTGAGTTTGTTGGAGCAAAATGAAAGTATGCTATTTACCCCTAGAGCTACACTCAAATAGCTGTGCAACGCTTGAGAAAATAGCCAGGGGAACCGTAAATTTACACGTTGACATTCCTCCTCCCTTCTTGGCCCTCGCACCCTCCCTTCACCGATTTGAATGCAAGCACCACAGGCACGGCAATGAACATGCGATTTGCACATGAACGCCCACGCACCATAAGACCTTATTACCTTGTAATCACCACCCGAGACAAATGTGTGGATAGCCAGCTTTATTCCCAAGTGAGATGCAAGCAGATTCTCTTATACGTGCTATATTTGGGTATTAGTAATTTACTATTTTCCACTATCTATACGTTTAAACCAATGAGAGGCCAGTCAATCTAGATTATTTACTACAGGTGATGTTTTTTTAAAAATTGTATTTGTTGTTGTTTTTTATGTGCTGGACTTATGGAACAGTAATGATCCTATGTTACCCCCCATGGTTCTCCTACAGGGGGGCTTCAAAACCTTGAACTGTAACTGCTATGGGAGTTGGGTGCTCTGATCGTTGGGCTGAGGCCACTAACTCAGACAACACCCTCTTTTGAATGGTCTGTGGAGTGAGGTATTGCGAGCTCAAGCACCACAAGTTAGCATCCATTGCACTTATGAATGAAAATAGGCTAGTATTTATTTATTTATTTATTTATTTATTTTTACTGGAGGTTTTACTCAATACAATTCAACACTCTTGACTTTAATCTCATCTAGTTGAGTATAGCCTAGCTTCTCCTGTCCTAGCTTTCGATTGTGAGTGGTTACAAAACCGTATTTATTGGGCATTTTACTGCTTAATTCAAAGTTGAAAGGGTTAGCCATGCGTCCCAAGATTGCTAGTGATGTTAAGGAGGGAAGTAAGAAAATGATTAATATGTAAATGATGTTGGAGATAATCAAGAAATACGAAGCTAACTTAGCCTAGGCTACCCTTACTAGGGAACATGGGCATAACAAGCGCCACTCAAAGGTACACAAAGGTATTTACAAAGGTAAATAAATCCTTTCTATATTTTTGATTTCTGATTGTATACATATAGACGTACTGTAGCACTTACTATACTATTTTGGAACCAATTTTTAATATGTACAGTTTTGATGTTTTTACCTGGGGTTCTAAACGCATTAGCTATTTGACATAGGTTTGGATTGCTCGCCATATGGTGAATTTGTTTTATGAGCCCAATCGTGGAACGGATTAATCTCGTAACACGGGGCCCACTGTACTTCCTTTTAGTAGGCATAAATGAACACATTGTCACATTAGTCTAACGTTTTAAGTGACAAATGAGATCAAGATGATGGAAATAAGGTGGTACGCTGGAAAGGCGACCAAAGCAAACATGTCTTGAGGTCAGTGAGTTTATTGTCCGAGTATTAGTGTACCAATTGGGAATCACACATGCATGCACGCAGACACACACATGCACAGTGAAGCTAGTGCCAGTACCAATAATCTTTTAATCCGTCAAAGTGTATTATAGCACATCAATCACGGTGCGAGAACGTCTGCGCCGATGTCACTCCCACACATTCATGCATATTTGGAATGTCACAGCAATCACGCCTCTGAGCAGATACTCATCAGCAGTTTGGCTTACCCTCATGTTGGCGACCATATTGTTCACATACCCAAGATATGAAGAATATCAAGGAGGATCATTTCTAGATAGATTATCATTTCTTCACACCAACTCACATTATTTCCTCCCATACCGAAAGGAAATTGTGTTTCTACCCATTCCTCTCCTCATCCCAATGCTGTCTTGACATTGAATCTGCTCATGCTTTTCACGGAGTGGGGCTCCAATCAAATGAAGCTGCGCAATTTGTACAAATCAATCATGCCCATTATGTCACTTTGCTCTTTTAATGTCAACCTCCAAAACCAACAGTATAAAAAGTCCAAAAAAAAAGACAAGTTATTCGCAGATCTATATTAATTCTAATAGTCTATATTATTTTAGATCCAAATGTTTTGACTTTGCCTTTTGTGAAATTGAAAGTTTTGTTTCACCAGTTCTTTACAGAGGAAAAAATAGTAACTGATTGTAACCCGGTAAAACTTACAGTTCAATACAAAATAAAACAGTTTTTTTTACAGTAATATTGTAATCATGTTTGTCATGTCCGGTTTTTGTTAATTGTTATTCTTGCCTTGTTATATCGTTAAACCTTTTTTTTTAGCTATTTCCTCTGTTTCCTGCATTTTGGGTCCCCCTCCGTCAACCCCACTGAGGAGTTGCCTTGTCCTGCCAAAACTTGGCCTCCTCGTGTACTGAATAAGGAATAAACATTACAGTATTTTTTGGCACATATGCAGGGGAACTCGGAAGTTGGATTTGAAATATACTGTATCGTTTGTGGCACCGGTCTTGTATATTTTTCTGGCACACTTCATTAACCGAGTGAAGGTTATCATGATGCAGTTTTAACTTAAATACCTCATGTTCAAGCTGCATGTTTGTTGGTATCGTCCGTTGATTCAGACAAGAGGCGTACTCAGCTGAGGGTTGCTCTCATCGGAAAAAACTCACCTCAAAGTTTTATTTTCCGCGACGTTCCCTCTGGGTGAACACATACTTCACTTTGCACCAATTAAAGTGATATTTCACTCTTGTGTAACATTTGCAGTTTGGCCTCAGCTCTATTCGTGTTCTGCAGAAATTAACATGGACTCTCACGCTTTACTTTCCCCTTGGGGTGCTCGAATACTTTCGCTAAATGAGTCAAAATTAAAGCAATGCGTGCCTCACACTTGAAACCCGAAATAAGTCAATGGCAAAACAATGGATTCACAAAGCTTTGATGAAGCTGAAATTAAAAAGTTCTAATAAGTATCTTTCATACAGAGACCCCACGTAATTTAAACATGCAATTAGCCAAGGTTTACCTAAGATACAACAAAACTGAATTATACCCCAATCAGAGTTTGGTTTGGCTATTCTGTAAACTGCCACCCTAAGCCCCAGTTACAAGTTTGTATGTGGCAAGTTCTTGAGTTCTTAGGGCTCAATCATGACTGTCCGGAAAGCTAAATTCAAAACAAAACAAATTGAAAACAAAAACTCAATTTACAGATTAAATTTATTTTTGTTATACATTGTCATTTTCTTAATGACCTAAGTCCTATTTTGACAAAATGGTATATATTTTTATACCCTTGTGATATTGTCCAACTCTAGTAAACTTATTTACATCCTTGGTTAAGCATATAATTAATCTCTACAACGGTAATGAAACAAATTTAATACAAACAGAAAAAAAAACTAAAAACTTTTTGTTTTCTTTGGGGTGCCCCCCCCCCCCCCCCCCGCAAATAAAAATAACATACAAGAAAAAAATAGTCAATATTTTAGGAAGGTGGCTATGTAAATGTATAATAGGGCTTTGCGTCCTTTGGCTTGGACGAGCAGGGTGTGAATTCCCAGAACACACTGGGGACAGTGAGGTACAGACAAAAAGGTTATTACAGAAAAAGCATGCATACACCGTGTGGGAAACAAACAAAGCTTCTTCAAAGTACAAGGGTAAAACGATATTCAAAGTACAACTGAAATAGGCTGTGGGAAAAGGCAGTGTCTTACTAGACTCGGGAACCGAACCAGGACGTCGGCGAAAAAGTACAAACGTATCAAAGCAACGAGCAGACTAGCTGAAAAATAAAGACGAGGATAGAAAGTAGCAACTAAAAATACTCAGACAGACAACTGAAACAAGCGAGGAGGAGGAACTGAGCGCAAGACTGGACGCTGAATGGCGGCAAACGAAATAATCATCCTCCAATTTCTGGCAGCTCCTAAACACTCTCCTGATTGGGATGGGAAGTAGGTGCACGGCCAGCAGTTCCGCCCCCTAATCTGCAAGACAGGACAGTACATCAGGCACAGAGACGTGGCATCTTGTATAGGTTTTCAGGATCTCCACACATTCAAAAAACATTTTTATTACACAAATTGAATGTACTAAAGAAATAGTTGTATATGTGGATATGCATGCTGCAATTTCCTGATGACCATTTTAGTGTCCACTCTGTCGCTTGAAAAGGTAAGCTGGGAGAGGCTCCTCCAATATTGTGTCCAAAGCAACATGTTTAGAAGTTTTCCTTTCTAAAATATAATCACAACTTCTTGCACTTGTGTTTTTGATGAATAAACAAATAAACACTCACTTTTGGACGTATGTGACATGACAATATTTTCATCGAGTTTTGGAAATCCTACCTTAGCCTACCTAGCAGCGTCCTGTCCCAGCCATTCAAACCCCTTCACTGGCTTCTCATGTTCTGTCCTATTCTTACTTGGGCTGCTCCTTCAATTGAAACAGGTGTCGCCAAATATGAAAAAGAAAAAAGTAAAACCTGCACACTTAGTTATTCCTATAGTTCTTGCAAGAATGAGACACTAAAGACACGTTTTGTTCCACTTTTGTGGTGAATCCACCCCCAAAGCGCCTGTCAAAATCCAAATTTGAATCCTGCGGTCACCCAGCCGACGTATCCGATCCAATACCAATGCCATTGTATCATTGAAAAGGAGATGCATTTAGAGCATGTGGATGTAAGTTATACATATCTCTTTAATCGCTGCAGGGTGTCACACACTTGCCAATACGGTATGTGTCTCTGTGGCCTCCAGTCACAACAAATTGCTCGTGATATACAGCTTACAATACAGTACACACTACCCCCCACCAACACAAATCCAATAAGTTCTTATCTGTATCCTAGTGGCCCCGCACAGTAAAACCACAGCTGTGCTGAAACACATGCTCTCATATCACGTGCGTATCATCCCTAGAACTGGTGCGTGTATGAGGGAGCAGAAAGTTGAGCGTAGAGCAGCCATCCAAAATGCTTATCTAGTAATTCCAACAGCGTGGCAGCTTTTTGCTGTGACAGCAACACACCCACGCACACACACATATGGTTTTGCACAGAGAAAGAGAGAGAGAGTGCATACAACCACTCTGACACTCGCGGGCACAATGTCTTTCCCCACTTTGTTCTGCATGACATGTCGGTGCAAAGACTGTGCCATCAGCTGAAAGTCAAATCTGGCCATTGTGTTAGCTGCCAGGTCCATTTTATCCACGTTTAACTCAGTACAGTGGAGAGCTACAAAAACTACGCAACAGTAAATGCATCACTCAAAAAGTGAAACGAACGAAGTGAAATGACTGCGATGTGGTTCTTGTTGAAGACATGTTGCATTTATTCAAATGGAGACTATGGACTGCTGTGTGGGTACTGAAGTTCCAGCCATAATTTTTGTTGTACGTGGTGCATGGGTACATCACCTAATACATAAATCTAACACATTTCCAGCAATAGGTAAATCAGTACCAGGTAACTTTGACACTTCCCATTCCTAATAGCTCTAATCATTCTCTGACCATTATAGTCATTACTTTTATTGTATAAGATGCTTGCATTTCTCTTACTTCAAACACATAATAAAAATGTTTATTTATTTATTTGTTTTTTGTTTTTTTTTTGGGGGGGGGGGTGTTCCTTCATTGAAAGTGACCAACTCCTCAGGAAGGTACAGCATATAATCACACTACAATCTGTTCCCTCTATCTTATAAAACTCTTCAATTAACATGGACATCAATACATAGTAAGTGTTTATATAGCACCAAACGTACTTTGGTCTCTTCATGTAACACTGCAGTTTATCATCAAGTGTAGTCATGGTTAACTAAAAAAAAAAAAAAAAAGATTCCTCATATCTTTTCAAGCATTACACAATTTACCCTTTATTTGTCCAGGTTACAAAAGAGAGTAGATTCTCATTTGCCATGTTTACCTGACTGCAGACAGCAGAATACAATTTGAAAACTTACAAAGTGTGTCAGGTAATTAGCTGGTTGGAAAAGATGCATCTTAATTTAAAATTACAATTTTGCTTAATGTATTAGAATAAACTAAATTTTGGTTTGAATGATATTTTTAACAGTAAATAATGTCTTACATGTTGCTTTATAATCTCTGTGAGTTCAGCGTTTACAATGGGTGTGTGTGTGTGGAGGAGGGGGGAGTTGAATCTAGGTCACATTTGACTGGTGGTGTACATCTTAGAAACACAAATTCAAAACGAGAATAGCCCACTGAAATAAATGAATAAATATACACTGTTGACATTGTTCTGTCGTTGTATGTTTGATGCCGGATGGTGCGTGTTTTAAAGAGCTCCAATAATACTCACTAATCCACCCTTTAACCCCCAGAGACATGTCTGCTAAATGCTGTGATTGGCATCCTCAGAATATGAATTATTCATTAAATCTCCCTTTTATGCAGTTTGTCTTTGCACCAAAAAAGAAAAGCATAATCATACATTTAAAACTTTCTCACAGTCTTATTTAGACAAAATAGTTGCGCTGAGTAAAATCTACTGTATGTTAAACCTTCCATGCAGCCACTCAAACCGCGTGATGCAAAACATATGGTGTAAAGAAGCCTAAAAAAGTCTGGAAGTGAGTGTGAGCTTATCTTCTTTGCTGCCACAAGGTTATCTAGTGCTGCGGCAGATAAGAAAGGGGACGGTGACCCTTTCGCAACTTCTAGAAAATTTAGACGGCTCACGTCACCTCTTGCTGATTATGTTACAGCATCAGCATGAATTGCTTTTTTATAATTGTCCCAATGTCGCTAGCATTAGCAGTATAGCTAAGTAAATTAACAGTCACAGCATTGGGTCATTGACTGTACAGGCAACATGAAAACATGCTCACCTGTTTTTTTGGAGTTTATTGATGTCCAACCCAAGCAGTTATAATGTCACCTCCCATCTGTTCCGTTCCTCCATAGAAAATAGCCTGCTAACAAAAAGATGAACAAACAAGCAAATAAAAAGCTTTGTTGTATCAAAAGTTTAACTTTGGTGGAGAGCTGTGCTCTGCTTAGTGGACATTTAGATGTCATTGTGACAATGCTATACACTCACACATTAAAATGAATGTTGACTGCCAAGACTTTTATATAGAACGAAATATTCTGAAGAGTCGCTATTATAGTTTTTGCAGTGGTTGAGTGCGCAGTCGGTCACATTGACCCACAAGCTTTTTTATGTACTACATAAACAAATGTAATAGAAAGGTAGATTAATTTTATTGCTGCTCATGTTGGACAAAATAACCAATTCTGTTACTAACTTTTAGTAACAGAATTTCTTGGCTTTGAGAGGGTCCAGTTTGGCGGCCTCGGTATTGCATCTCTGCTTTTTGTAGATGATTGTTGGCTTCTTCAAACTGTTGCGTTGAGGATTAGCACCTTCAAACCTATCACTATGGTCCTGTCAGGTTCCCCTGTTAGACATTTGTGAGAAACTGTAAACAAAGAAGGACCAAAGGCTTTTTTGTCTTTCTCATGCGTGAGGAGAATGGAGAAGGATTGCACAAGTACAATTCTACCTCCGCACATTCTCTTTTATTGGGTCAAAAGGTCCCTAGGTACAAAAGTCATTGCTGCCCCGAAGGATCGGGGGAGACATTTGGCAACAATGCAAACAATTGGTTTATGATGATGAGCAATGCAGTTTAGAGTCCATGCTGTTATCGCCTTCCTCAGGAACAGGAAGCGCTACTGGTCGGGTCACGAGACCCCCGTTGGTCACAGGCCTGTCTCTTGCTTGAAGTGTCAATTCCTCTTCTTCACAACCAACATGTAACAGAAAACATTCATCCTAATCTACCAACATACTGATCACATAACAAACATACTAACTGAATGCATCAAACATACAAAGTGACTGCATCACAAATATGGGATAACCTATATTTAATTATTCTAACAGGTCCTCAGTTGGAAATGGGCGGAGGGTTTGGGGAATAAATCCTGCCACGAGTGAAGGAGTTCAATGGGCTTCATGGGCTTTTTATTCACGAGTGAGTGTGGCATAAAGTGAGAGATTGAAAGGCGGATTGGTTCAGCTTCTGCTGAGCTATAAGACCCATGTTGTTTTGTTTTTTTTTCCCATTATGAAACAGCCCTACATTATCACAGTATCAACACTGAACAATTTTGTGTATAAACTATTTGAACCAGGCGATTTTATTACTGTAACATAAAAACAAACACACAAAAGAAGCTGGAATTTTTTTTTTTTTAGTAAAGCTTGAGGTCTAACAGATCTGCTTAATCCGTGTCACCCCCTCTAAAACATTTGCATCACAGATTCATCATTTCATATCCCACATTAATTATTTATGTGGGTGTCATTTAGGTACAGGGTTTTTGCTGGGGTTATTGTTATAGCTCTTGGTGTTATACAGCCACTTGTAAATCTTAGTAATCATCAAAAAGTAATTGGGAGGCATGTGTAAGAGCACAAAATGAACAAAACTCTTGGTACTCCGGGGGCGGAAACTCCACAGGCTATCTTTAATTATGTGTACACACTCAGACTGAATTATTTCTGAATTATTTGGCACCTCCTGCATGGTATGCTGCCGTTTTCATGACAGCACGTCATAAAATATTCTTTCCTCCTCCAAAATTGTCGTGAGGGGTTCCTAAAGGACAAATGTGGCCTCTAAAAATTGCCCAAGCAAATTTTGGCCACCTGCCAGAAGGATGTAAAACAACAAAAAAACAAATATCATGCGAGACACTGTGGTGCTTCAACAGGCCAAACGTCTGTTTGGTGGCGATTCAGCTCCACGGAAGGTGTGCAAAGATGTTATTACTTGATGGACTTTGACATCACGTACACGGACACACAAACACGCACAAATATATACACCCCACTAGCAGCATGTCAAGTTGTTCTCAAGAGACTACTACTGTCATCGCTCTTTGCTCCAAGTCAGCAAGTTTTAAGGGCATAAGCAACTTTTAGAGGGGTGTTTTTGTAGTCATACATGAGCACACAGGAGGATTTACAAACACCTCTATCCTTTTCTCAGCACAAGGCTGTTTAAAAAATAAAACAAAAACAAACAAAAAAACATGAGTAGCACGTCCACCTCACAGTTCAGGGACCAGAGTTCAAATCCACCTGGCTCTGGCTTTCCCGTGTGGAGTTTACATGTTCTCCCCGAGCCTGCTGGGTCCTCTCCGAGCACTCCGGTTTCCTCCCACACTTCAAAAACAATCATGGCTTGTGTACTTGAGCATACTAAACTTTCCTTCGGTGTGATCGGTGCGTGAATGGTTGTTTGTCTCTGTGTGCCCTGCGATTAGCTCCCGCCTACTGGGCTTGATTTGCTAGGCACCAGCAGGCCTGTGACTTTGTGAAGAACAGTTATAGAAAATGGATGGATGGGTGCATGGATGGATGGATGGAAGTTAATCTAAGACCATTTCATGCTCTGCAAGAACACAAAATGTCGCCACTAAATGGAGGTCACGCTGCCTTCAAGAAAGAGGGTACTGTGGGCAAGATTCTCGAAGTGATTTCCATCTTAATCTGAATGAACAATTTTCTATTGTATTGTAATTTAGCTGAATCAGACATTTGATATAATCAACAATGGTTTGTATTATATCACACCATAATTGGAATAAATGAATCACATTGCATCATCCTTGGAAAAAAAAAAAAGAATCGCATCATATGTCATATTTGTTGATAAAGCATATCACATATATTTTGAGTGTTTTGATTGATTGACGTAGTCATATATAAATTGCAATAGAAAAAAAAAATCGAATATTATCCAATAATGAAATATTGCCTTCTGACGATCCAGAAAGAATGAAAGGGTCAAAACTTGAAAACCTACTCTTTCATCGTTGTGCCATTACAGATTGTTTGTATATGTATTGTATGCTAATTGGGGTACAAAACATTGCAACATGTTTGGAATAAATCATATATTAGTTGGAGTGAATCACGTAGTCATTCAAGTGAATTGCATCACGTTGTAATTGGAGTAAATTGTATTCTTTGGCAATTATAGAGAGAATAGAATATTATAATAATTTCAGTGAATTGTATCATGTCACATTGTAGTTAGACTTAATCAGCTCTTGAACGGACTGAATTGTATTGTTTTGGAGTAGCTTTTTTTGAAATATAGATGCATTGTGTATCCTCCTGTGTATTGAAAATGTATCCTATAAGCCTCAGTGTTGGAAATGCATATGACGTGTCAAGTATCAAACACAATTGCATGGAAAGAAAAATGCAAGTGTAATGGAATTCTGGCAAAGCTGCTGTGGATACCTTTTGCATTTTATTTCAATTCATTCATTAATTCATTCATTCAATTAACTCATTAAAAAATAGGGTCCTGGGCTACTCTTACAGATAATGTTACAAAAAACGGCAAATATATATCACTGCAATCCCTCCAAATGAATTTAATGAAACATGATTCAAATCATTACCTCTCACGCAAGGAAGGCATTTTGAAAACAGTTTATATTCAGTAGAGTAAACACTATTTGTGGAGAGCTGGACCATCAAGGATACCGAGTTCATCCGAACTCTTGTATTACTGGTGCAGTAATGGTGGAAGCCTCATTTTGCTGCTCAGCTTTGCTTTGTAGCGGCCGATCCTCTGATGATGACAATGATTATTGGTTCTTATTTCATGGAGGTGGCTGCATTCTCAACATTTACTTTCCCCATCTCCATGGAGACGCCAGCCACGACACAGCAGGAACAATAGATGCAGCAGATTCTCTTTGTGTGTCACCGAGGTTGAAACAGTGTTGAGGCACACTGCAAGCTGTCTCGGGGAGGAATTGGCAGTGGACTCAAAGTAAGCCAGTCATTTAGGTCAGGTGAGATGAGACTTATAATGATTTCCTCAGACAAGAGGTGTTTTCATCAGTAAATGTTGTAAGATTTCATTAAAGCTGCACCAAAAAGGCACACTAAAGCGCAGAGGTTGGTATATTCATCTATTTTTCACCATTAGGTGGATTTGTGAGTAGCAAAGTGCATAAGTTCAGTTATTTTCGTGTCACCCACGGTCTTAATCGAGGATGAGTTAACGAGAGCATTGTTTATTTTTAAGTTTAGATTATAAACTATGTTTTAGACAAACTAGAGTACTTTTCAGCCGTGTTGCATATTCTAGTGCACATTCTACATGATTATACGTCTCTCAGCTATAATCGCAGTGTCTGCCACATGTTGGATGCATGAATATTGCATTTTTGTGTTTCGAGCGAGATTGCTTAGCTGCCCATGACTGCTGTCATCTCTCCACCACTTATGTCACAGACGACCTTCCCCTTAATTGCCACGGCAAGCCGGCGGCTCTCACCGTCATCGTGGGGGACGCCACATTAGTCAGCAGACACGATGCAGCTGGGAGGTGCACATTGCTCCTGATTATTACACTCTGCTCTCCGGTGCGCCTTTAGCAAGCCCCATTATGCTGTATCCGCCGTTAGTCGCACAGATCTGTGAAACATCACCCACGACGGAGCCAGTACTTCATTGAAACCTCAACCTGGACTGGGGCATCAGTTGGCCACTCGAACACAATTGATGAGCACAACTAGTTTTTGATTGGGGACCCATATTTGTCCAAATAAAGGTAAATGAACCAAAAAATACCTTGCGACAAAAAGACTCGCAAATGCATTGTGGGTGGGGTTATAACATGTTAGAGATGGGCATTGGACCAAGTTCTAATGTTAGTCTAGAATCTGCATCGAATCAGTTTTATGCAATTGATTGTTTCCCAACGATCAAGAATGTGCTCTTCCCTACTCTTTACACCTCATTGTTTGGCACTTGAAAGTAGACGGTAACACAATGACAAAAAAGATGGCTCTCAATCAACAATTACAATGATTTTTATTTTCACGCTGACCTCTCCTTTGTCGCATGGTGGGTAGGGATTGCCACAAAAATGATATACAGTAGAGTGTACAGTAAAATATGAGGGATTGTATTGATGAAATAATGAAATCACCCCAAAACAATACATTGCAATCTGGAGTATGAGGTCCCAAAGTTAATGCATCTTTTTTGGATGCATTACGCCATATTGTAATAGTAATTGACAAAGTTTAATTCAATGGGTTTTTTAAAAAAATGCTGACGTAAAATGAGGAGGTAATTTTAGTAAGCTTTCTATTGGTGGCTTTGTGCATGCACTATTTGCGTGTTGATGCAGATGTGCTTTTAAGGTAAGAAGGTACTGCATTGTGTCTTCGTTCAACTTAACAAAGTCTTTGACAGCATAGGCAGAGAGGAGTTGCAGTAAGCATACTTGCATATTACACGACATGGATGAGGGGATCACAATTGTGGCAAGGTGCTTAAGTAGTAAAAGAGGAGTTTAAGGTGGTTGTTAGGGCATGATTATGGTAGTAGCGGGTGTGGTTAGCCTGGAATCCCAATGGATGCTTGCAGAGGACATTGTGATCTGCAGTGAAAGCACCTAGAGGAACATTTAGAATGATGGAGGCATGATTCGGAAAGGGGAGGGCTGTATGTAAAATCGAATGTATGTGTGCGTGAGAATGAAATAGCCGGAGGCGAAAGAGTGTGGCAACAGGGAGAAGAGATATAGCGAGGGTGAAGGACTTTAAATGCTTGGGGTCAACAGTCCGGAGCAATGCTGAATGTAAGGTAAGGTAAGGTGAAGGAATGGATCCAAGCAAGTTAGAATGCCTGGAGGTTGGGGTCAAAGGTGATGTGTGATAGGAGAATCTAGGAGGAAAGGGGAAGTTAAAAGCTGTCTCATTATGTATGGATTAGAGACAGTGGCACTGAAGAAATGACATGAAGCAGGGGCGGAGGTGCCACAAATGAAGGTGTTGAGGTTTTTCTTTCGGAATGACCAGGACTGATAGTACTAAAAATGAGATGATGAGTGGGATAACCAAGCTTAGATGTTTGTTAGACACATCTGGAGGAGAGATAGTGAGTGTGTCGGTCGAAGAATGATGAGTGTGGATCTGGCGGGTAAGAAAAGAAGAGAAAGACCTAAGAGAAAGTTGATGGTTGTAGTGAGGGAAGACATGAGAGTAGGTGGTGTTTCAAGGAAAGATGCAGATTCACTTTGATGGAAGAGGATGACAAAGTGGCGACCTCTGATGGGACAAAATGAAAAGAAAAGAAGATCACTTAGGAAGTCTGGGAACTGTTTCAAAATGTAAAATTTGCTACGCCGCGCTTTTCCCTTCTGAAGCAACGTGCAGCCTATTATGTGGCAGGAACTCATTTTCTCGTTCCCACACTCAGCTCAACCTACGGCCGATTGGCATCTGCTCACATTGGCCTTAATCCTAATCAACTGTCTGCTGAGCCGCAGTGACCAAAGAATGGAATTATCTTAAGATAAACAAGCACAGTTTGATCATCATTGAGCTGACGGTGTATAATAGACTAGAGCTTCACGGCCAGAATTTGTCTGAGTAATCATGGGGTTTATAAATGAAGAAATAAAAAACGTCTGTCATTTTCCTGGACTTTTTTTGACCACACATATTGATATAGTTTCTAACTAGAGTTTATTGACTGCTAATCAGTTTATTTAATGCTCATTTGAACGCAGCACAAATTGACACATTGTAGCCACCTTGACAGGTTCTGTGGTCTGGGCTGGGGCTTCAAATTTCAAGGGAGAGGACATATTTGGGCTGGGAGAGGAAGGGAGGAATGACACTTTAAGCTTAGCACCGACTGGCATCGTTATTTTGGTCTCAATTGTTCTGAACGGCTAATCAAAAAGTTGGATTCTTCATTTCATGACGAATTCTGCACTGACTGACATTGACTGGACATTAGGTGGATGCCTTCTCCACAACTTTCTCTTTGCACCGTTTCATATCATCAAACAGACTTTCATGCTTTTTCAGCTGACATTAAACAGCATTTTTTTTACTTTTTACTAGTCTTTACTGATTTTCCCATCTCTGTGAACTCTGGTCATGTGACACCCTCTAACTGTCTTGTGATAAACTTAAATTGACTTAATGTTCCAGTCTTTCTGGTTAACATTAAAATCACACAGCGCACACACTTGTACTTATGTGTGTAATAGAATGTAGATTGTGATCTACCTGGCACTGGTTGGTGACAGGATGTAGCTTACTTCGCCTCTTGCCCAGAACTGAGCTGGGATAAGCTCCAGCTCACAAATACAAAAAACGAAACGCAGTTCTTAATGCAGATGATTTTTTTTTTAACTCAGTTGTGACTATTTAACATATGCCTTGATATGCAGGCTTGTGTCTATGAACACTAATGAACATGAACAACCACACAAAATGTGTGTATTGATGATAACCAGACACTCGGGCCTCGTTTAACCTTTCCCTACTTCTCTTCCTTCCATTCTTGGCATTTACAAAAAGTCAAACAAGGACAATCAGTTAATATTCCAATGTCTGAGTGCTGCCAATGTTTCCATGGTGACAAAACATTGGAGGGAAGGTGCCCAGGCAAAAATAAAAGCGATAGGCTAGCTTATGTGTTGATATTTATTTTGACTTACTTCACCATAAGTTCATTATTGTTGTGGGTAAGAGAGCAAATTGGGCTCCTGTAGACCCACGGGCCACTTGTAAAAGGGATGAGTTGCTTACATACATAAATTGTCTCTACTCTCAAGGCCCTCCATGCATTTTTCATTGCTGCCTCATTGCGCCAAAAATGCACACAGAGGTGATAACAAAGCCTACCGCCCAAGTTGTATAACTGCCATGATCGTATTTTCTATACTACTCTAATAAACATGGCTAAAGTAGCCTTACTTTTTTAGTTTCTATTTTGCAAAAAACGTGGCATACAAGGTCTTCTGACTCATACGGCACTTGTTGTCAGACTTAGTTGTTGTTGTCATGCTTGTTGCCACCGTGTGAGCATAATAAAATGGACAGTAGGATGAAAAAGTGTCAGTAATTTGGTGAAATTGGATAATAGGAGATGCGATAAGCTCCAACTCTGTGCCCGAGCACAGTGCAACCACTGTACTGTAGTCGCTGGTCTACAAGGTTTAAATAAGCTAACATGAAAATTACTTGTGGTCTTTGGAAGGCAGACTTACATGGATGATGGACAGCTATTTTCCATCCTTGGGGTCAAATTGAATATTCCCTACAGCATCTTCCTGGAGTCTGCTCCAGGCTCGTTTCCCCGTAGCAGATGCCCATATTGGCTAAAATAGGAATTGTCCTGGAGGCAACCTCTTTAGATGCTTGAAACCACCTTGGGGACATGCATTTTGGTCTTGGTAGGTATCTTCGAATCCTCAATCTTTTTGATGTCAGGTCAAATTCCGGAGCGGTCCTGAGTTGGACACAGTAATAAGTATATTTGTGTCACAATATGTGTATTTTTCCTAAATTATCGATACACTAAATCACTGTGTTTTGATCTTGCAGAATCATGCATAAGCAAGCTGAGAGCACATTTTATTTTTGTTACCAAAGCTGGATGATATATTTTCAAGCCGTCTGTGATTTACAGTATTGCAATAATTAGCTAAATAAATCCATCGCAAAGTGCATCATTATGATGCTTCTTAAATGAAACAGATGAACAAAGATGGCGATACTTTGAGTTAAAGTACACCCCGGCTCATCTAAGGAGCTCACTGCAAATATCAAGCTCGTCTCAAGCCTTTAACAGTCGTTCAATGGCTCGCGTTCTCATTTATCACATTTGTCTGTCACGACTCACCACTTCAATCTCATAGCACATGACTGTGCCTAAATGAAATAGGGGGTGGAGAGTTATGAGGGAGTTCTTTTCATTGAAATGGAATGCAGTTCAGCTGGTCAAAATGTTCGCATCAACGCTGAATGATGTAGCACCTGCTTAAAGTTCCATACATTATAGTCAGTGCTGCTTTTGACATTTGCCAACTACTATAAATGTATTTGTGTAATTTCATAGACTGTCCATCATTGGTAGTTTTTATGCCGCTTTCCACCCGGTGCCTATACTAGTGGTTGTTCTTGGCGCTCTTCCATTGGCCAAAAAATTAATAAAAAGTACTGAGGTACCATTTGTAGTATTCAAACTTGTGTGACGTAGACCATTGCTTGTTGTTGACTGATCAAATGTGATTATTTTGAGATCATTAATCTGCATCACTGTGTCACATTCCACTAATTCTCCAATTTGTTTTTATTTGGAATTCTGTAACTCTTATTCCATTATCAAAAGGGTATTCACATGTTTGCTTCGTCAAGGAGCTGAAGAGGTCTCATGTCAAAAACTCTTCACTCTTTAAACAATGACTTTTAAGCAGTTTGGTTGTGTCAGGTGTTTCTGACATCACAGCAATGCCATAATTGAGTGGGACTTTATTGAGAGCACAAGTCATAGGATGTAATGACGCCAATGCATGGGCTTGGAGAATATTGTATGTACAAACAAAAGAGTTAACATATGTACTGGTATTGATGAATAGCAGTTGCAGCAATTGTTTTATGTACTTGGAGCACTGGCAGCATCCGTGCCTCATCAGCATGTGCAGGATTTTTGTTGAAAGTCAGTCTCTAGCTGAATATCTGTGCATGTGCGTGTGTGTTTGCTACTTGCCTTAATCGAAATTAAACTTTTATAGACTGTCTGCTCATTTGCTTCTTTTTTTCTTTTTTTTCTGATGCACACACACGCCACTTTCCTTTATCTGTGGCATTTGGTGAGCTGATAGAGAGGTACGCTCGAGTGGTTGAATACAAATGTGCGGGTTTGTATTCATGCCACTCGCTTGTGAGGACAATGTTGTCTTTTAATATAATTGTTATTTAAGAAGGCTTACTGGTGTGTTTATTTGCATGAAACATGTGCGATTGCTTCCTCTTGACCTTTTCATTGCGCTATTCTAAATGTCATTAGATGGCCACTCACAACATTGGCAAGAAGCATGGATCTGCTCTTTTAATTTTCTAATGCATTTTGTTTTTCTAATATGTGCGGATGTTGCTAGGTACCTACTTGTAGATGGGCCTCTAAAGTCAGCTTGCCAAATTAAATGCATGCGGTTTCACTTAATTACTTTCTTTAGGAGATAGCAGCTTACGGCTCAATAATAAACCCTCGAGTGAAGTGCAAATACAGTCTTTTTTTTTAACTTTATTGTTTCATATGCTGTATGTTTTATATGTTATTTTCCATTCTGTTACAGTAGTTATTCCTGGGTGAAATGGAAGGGGGAGTAACTGGGCTGGGGCACGATTAGGGCCCGGTGGTTACATTAGTGACCCTCTCTGGCGTTGTTTCAGGAAGGAATAAATGATGTCATCCATGTTCTTAACCGCTTCCCTCTCATGAGGGTCACGGGTGTGCTGGAGCCTACCCAAGGTGACTGGTCAGTAAGAGGGATACACCCTGGACTGGTTTTCAGCCAACTGTGGGGCACATAAGACAAACTACGATTAGCACTCGTGAAATACACCTAAGGACAATTGCGAGTTTCCAATACAGTATACGCATACATGATGTGAGGAAACTGGATTACCCGGAAAAATCCAACAAAAGCATGGGGAGGACATGCAAAGTTGACGAAGCTTGGCCAAGGGAGCTCACAATTTCTGCACTGTGAGGCGGGCATGCTATCTAGTCTGCCACTGCGATGCCTGTTTAAATGATATAAAATAGTGGAAATGGAAGAAGCAATGGTGCACATGTTTGTAGGATACTAGAGCAGTGGCCAAAAGACGGTGTAAGTGTCACCATGTGGGCGGGAGAGGAGGCAGCAATCAGACAAGTCAAATTATAAATTGAAGCAAAATAAATCTGTGTCACACATTCAAGGGTGACGGTTCTATTTTTTACTCACATCACACAACATACAACAGCATCAGTGTCTGTAAGCACAAAAAGTAAGGCATCGGCTGATGCAACAAGCTCTGAATCCCGCAGGTCAGAATTGACATCCGCCTCCTCCCTCCTCCATGTTCTATTCAGCTCCCAATTCCTCTGAAAGGCTGCAGATTGGAGTTGGTGGGCTCTCTGTCAGTCGGGGTCCAAACAATTGTCAGCTGGCAGACACTCCACATCCAAGGCCGACAGTTCTTGTCTCCAGCTAGCAGATGCAGCATACACTTGGCACTGTCCTAGCCTACAGTGCAGTCTGTTATTCTAAGAGATGGGGACCGCCGGTCCCCTCAACTTCCCCTCACACTTCAATTATTTCTTGCTAGTTAGCAGGATTATGCGTACAATCAACAGACCATTCACATGAAACTTAGTGGGAAGAGGTGACTGACGGAAGATCCCGATACAGAGCCTGATGAAGGCATTGTGACGGTTGATTTAGATTGGGGTAATCTGGGCAGGGACACACCCAGTGAAGCTTTAAAAAGATGAGATGGTTAGTCACATTTAAGAATTTATTGGAAACAAGATCTGCAAGTGTTTTTTTTACTCAGATTTTAGATGATTGCGAAACAAGCATGGACATACCCTGCCTCTTACCTAAAGTCAGCTGAGATGTGCTCTTATAAACTACTCAAAACAGTGTTCTTGAGCTTCTCGGTTGCGCACCAAATGGAACTCTCCAGCAACGAGTTTGCATTTTATCAAAAACAGACCCTGGCCTGATTATAGAGGTACCACTCGTCTTGTTAAGAGGTTTGTCATTTGAAGTAACTTGGTTATGAAGGTCTGAATGAAGTAAGGATTTCACACTGTTCTTACACCAAATGTCTTGTTTGGTCATATCAATGAATGCTAACATCCTCTGCACCCGTGCATGCTGCTTCAAAATGTAAGCAAGTCTGATCCAATCACACAGCACAAATATGATGTGTACTAGATCACATCATATTTTTGTTGCCGTAGATGCGTGTATACAGATTATTTGGTAGTTCCTTCCTATCTCCTAGCTCTGTCCTTTACTGAAGAGCGTGCTTTTGTACATCGATGAATCAACGGGATTCCGATCCCTTGGCATTTTCTCCAAAGAGAACTACCCTCACAGCTTTTAGGAATTATGGTTTACAACTGACCCCGAACACACCTCTCTCACGGCCATCATTGATCCACTTTCCTGTACCCCTTTCATCTTAGAGCATAGAAGCATTGGCACCATTTCCTCACTCCTTTCATCATTCTCCTCATCTCCCCGACGAGTGGGAATACAAGCGAGAAGAAGGGGACATTGTGAGAGTGGCATAAAGACGGTGATAGAAGCCCGGCTCAGCAATGATTCCCTGGCATTAATTGGCTAACAATAACCCATTTCCAAACCAGCCCGTCGTAAGCTGGGCCCTTTGGCGAGCCTGCCTTTGATAGGCTCGATGTTCACCCGGTGTCCTGAGAGTGTCATGCATTGATGATCCAATTGAAATTATTTCTATCCATGCTGCATTTTCCCTCTCTATAAGCTCTTTCTCTTCTCAGCAATTTGTCGTTCTGCTCACTTCCCCTTATTCAGTCTGTAAATTAGGCACCCAATAAGCCATGACATTAAGCCTGAGGGAATTGTGGGTACCAGAGTTTATTGGGGGTCACAGTGCGATAGTGAGAGCAAATAAAGTAGGAAGGGAAACTTAATACCAGGGGAAATTCCATGGGAAATATCTTTCACTGGCAGCCCTTTGACTCATTTGAGTGACCATTTAAATAATAGGAGGAGCATTGACACATTAAGTGGCCATTGTCCTTTACTTAAATTTCTGTCGATTGTTTCATAATGAAGCATCTCAGTTTTCTATTTTGATATTTGTTTTTTTCAACGGTGGTCAAACGGGTCAGTGTGTAAAATGATTTTTGCCATTTTGAACATGTTCAAACAAGACCAGAAATGCTGTTCTGAGACAATAAAAACACAACCATCTGGTGAAAATGTTTGCGACTGTTAGACTTTCAAGAAACCCCAATAAACATTATATTTCACCGCCCTTGCAACTATGGGCATTAAAGCATCCCCTGGCCAAATCTTCCCTCTCTGGTGATAGTGGCAAACATACCTCACAAATATACAGTAAAATGCTGCATTAAACCACAGTTTTGCTCACCTAGGTCAACTTACACAATTGATTGAAGGGAAGTGAAAAATGTAAATTAGCTATAGCAATTTCCTGCCACCCAACCAATTGTCTACAATTTGAAGCCATGAATAATTTTCAAGGTGAGAGCATGAAAGAGTGTGACTGCATGGTAATCATTATACAAGATAAGAACATGCTGCAAGAGGTTCTCGTATATGATAAGAGACACAGCAATTTAGTCAGTCCAAAAATAAATAGTTCTATCTTCTGTGTTCAAAAGAACTGAAAGGCAAACTAAAATGGAAGTGTAGTTTAGTGTTTTTTTTTTTTTTTAACGTCACTTATTCCACATGGACCGCCGAATGGCTCTAAAAGAGAAAAAACGTAATTTCATGAGTTATTGGAACAACTGTTTTAACCACTAATGATCATAGGGGGGCGCTTTGTCAGCACTGATGGACTGTCCGTCGGTCTGTCGGGAACGGATTGAATGCCTGAATGACGGGAAAGCTAAAAAAAAAAAAAAAAAAAACCCTGTGAATTAAAAATGTTAGAATTGCAATTTTCATCAGTCATTGTCATCGTCAGGATTGACATTACGTCAGATGTCTATCATATGACGCCACACCCCTTTTTGCTTACTGAAATATCATTCAACTGACTTTGATGTTTATCCGCAATGTTGCTGCAACTTTATCGTACAAACGCAATCAGACTGCAGTCAATGTGATAATAGTCACTTTACAGTGTCACCAAGCAGTGGAGAAACAGTTGAGTGGATAACTGAGTTGGTTCAGTTCACTGCTTGTCACTCACAGATATAACACTGCAGACTTTACTGGAGATTTATTTGTAGTTGCACCCTTTCTTACTTCTGGTTTCAGGTGACTTGCTGATAGGAGCATTCTGCAGCATTCCACTGCAAGGTGGTCTCTCTTTCAGGTAACCAATGAAAGCAGAACACATTTGCATTCTTTCTCGGATTGGCTCTTGATCAGGAAATGCAAGATAGAAGTTTTTTAATTCCCTAGTGTTTTAGAAAATTTAACCACATCAATGCTTTGTTTTACTTGTAGTGTATGTGAAGGATGAAATTTAAACAAATGTTAACACAACCATTTTCAGTAGTTGTAGGGCAGGCAGTTATACACGAGAACTGATATCCACCATTTGAGTGTCATGTAAAGCATGATAATGCCATCCAGTGGACATGTTCCCTAATTACACTCCTGTCCCCTGCATTTCCTAATAAACATAATGGTGTATTATAGCCTGGGGTTAAAACCCTTATTTGGCATTGTTTTTGTGTTACACTTATATTACTGTGTTATGTTTCAATTGCAGTGTAACTGTAGAACCATAGACATGATGCCAACTTTAAGTGTAAGTACTAAAACAGAAAAAAAGAAAAGTATGAGTGCAGACAGAAGTAGACCAGATGAATGACGGCCCATAAAATAAAGTCAAATGTCGCCCTCTATGGTTGAAGGTGAAAGGTTGGGCAAAAATACACAGAAGGACTGATGGACTGACAATTACAATTTTGTCTGGCTTCAAAAAAATGACAGACCTACGAAAAGGGGGCTCTGATGAATGATGAATGTCGGACCAGCAAAAAAATCCACCTCTGACAATGATGACTTGAAACAGCTGTCCTGTTTTAATCATGATTTCAAAATTTCTCAGATTAAGCACATGTAGTGTGAAACTGTCAACATCTCCTGAATTTGTATTTGACAAATCCTTTTCAAAATCTCGGAGGCCACTAATTTCCATGTTTATCAAACATTTGCCTTTTTTGACCTATGATTGGGATTTTTTAGACACAACTGTGTGTATATGTGTGTCTATGTTTTTTTTTTTTTTTTTTGACATTACCTGCATAAGGTGTTTTGGTGCCAACAGTAGTTATTCCCTCTAGCAAGAACATAAAATCATCTCTACGGTTGTCCAGGGCTCCTAGAAGTTTTTAATAATTTTAAGTAATACTATGAAACTGATTACTGTATGTTGGATCATAATATTTTCCGGGCAAATCAGTTTGCTCCCTTTAGAGCTAACACACTATTAAAAAAAAAAAAAAAGTAGAATTCAAAGGAATTGTTGTTGGAGTCTTTTTGCGTCCTCCTGTCTGAAAATGCTGAGCAGCGTTGTGTCCTTTCGGCCAAGGAGTCACATACTGATGGATGCCACGGAATTAGAAATCCATCACAGTGACGGCCATTGTTTGAAGCGGTGGTGTCACACGGTGTTTGAATCGTGATTTGTCGCTATTGTCAGTCAATGCCACCTTGGATGGATGCGGGATGTCAGTAAAACGTTGCTTTCATCACCTTCAACACAGAAGCAGAATATACTCTCTAAATTGTGGAGATATTGGATGCACTATCACCTATACTATAGAGTCGACTGTGTACAGTTTAGATGAGTAGATTTGGCCCTCTATAAACCTTCATATCAAATTGTTGAATGTTTTGATACTATTCGGACTACTTGCTGATCTCTTCAACAGGAGCTGTAGGGCAAAAATCACAACAGCTTTTTGATCCATTAACATTTCTAATGGTGTAATCTTCCATGCCTTTGTGTGATTCTTCCGGTATCTCTGTTGCAACCTGCCGGTGACATTGTACGACAATCAAAACACAGTGACTTCGTCCCTCTGGGAATATTCTCTTTGATGCTGTTGTTCACTCGTTAAGTTATGATGTCCAAATGTGAACACCATGATAGCAAAGACTTTAAAGGACAATTGTATTTGCGCCATGAAGTCCATCGGTCCATTTTTGGATCAAATTTGCAAGTTTTGCGAAATACACCGAACTTTCTGTAAATGTGCATTCATAACTTTTAAAAAGGTCAAACAAATGTGATCTATAAAGTTCATGGTGAATTAGAGGTCTATCCATGCATTACTGTGAATATTGTATGTGCATCTGGGCATGTGTCTTCAAAACCTGACTACGCATGGTTGTTCATTACCTGGCACACAAGAGATGTAATTTAATAATGAACATGAGTGAACAAGGCCTCGTTTATTACGCTAAGCAACGGGTGGAAATAAATCCGCTGACTGTCAATTGCGGACGAGTGGCGGGTACCATCAGGTGACACGGTCATAATCATTCATACAAAACTGATTGCGATGAATCAGTCGGCAACCCGCACTTTTAATATGAATTGTCATGTTTTCGGAATACAAACCTTTTTTTCTTCAAATCCGGTTTATTGATTAATCAAATAAATGACTGAATATAAAACTGATCATTAGTTGGTTGGTTGGTGGGTTGGGCATCATTTGAATTTGGCCAATTACAATTATTCGATTCAATTTCAGTTCTACTTTCCATCCATTCATTTTCTAGAGTGGGTTATCGTCACCAGGGTGCAATTAGCTTGCTGCTGCTTATCCCACCCTGGAGACACCCTTAACTGGTTGCCAGCCAATTGCGAGGGCACAGAGGGACGAACAACCATTCACGCACGAAATAAAACCTAAGGACATTTCGTATGTCCAATACACTTGCCATGCATATTGTTCGGTGTTGGAGGAAGCCGACATGCCTGGAGAGAATCCGCACGGGCTCGGGGAAAACATGAAAACTCCACACAGGAAGGCCAGAGCTAAGTGGATTTGAAATCATGTCTCTGAACTGTAAGATGGATTTGCTAACCACTGCATGACCGAGTGGCCCAGTTCTCATTTCTGATCTTTAAAAAAAAATAAATAAAAAAAGACATAAACAGAAACTTCAGAGAAAAAGTTGCGCAATCCCAACACGTGTTATTCAGTATGGTTCAGGGAATTTTAAAAGTTATTTTGAATTTGGCATCCACCAATTATTTCGGGTTTAAAGCTGAGTTTAAAAAAACGAGACTCTTATACAGTATAGCAGTTTACTTCCAATAAAAATAATTCCATTGCTGAAAATAAAACCAACAAAAAAACAAAACAAAAAAAACAGGCCTAGTGGCTTACTGTTGCTAGATCACCTGAAAAGAATGCCACGTTTTTATAGTCGTATTGCTTTAGGGAGGGTAACAAAAAAAAATGAAGTTGCTTTTTGCTCACATGCATTTAAATGCACAAACAGCATGTGCAAATCGTGGCGGTGCTTCAACTCAGACCTACCTTTACATGCAGGCATTAACATTTTTCACCTCTGTCTTTGCCTGGAGAGGTGTTACGCCTCTTCATAAACCTCATTCATATGCGCATGCCCACACACACAGACAACAAATGGGAAGACGCTTTTTCTCTTTCCTTTCCGTGCGGTGTCAGCCGATCAAGGAGTATTGACTAATTTGGCTCTGAATAAAGCTCACAATTAATTGCATGACACGCATGTTGGTCACGTTTCCCTCACATGAGTTATTTTCAAACAACATGCCTGCACACACCTGTGTTGTCCACTTAAGTATGTAAACACCACACCTCAACTATATTTATGAAGACAATAAGTCATTACTTTGCATTCTTAAATTTTGCTGGTTGGCTCTTATGTAAAAATGTGCAACATAAGTTAGTTGTTTGATGAGGAATGATGTGGATGTTGATTTCAAAAAGCAAGCTTAAGTAGGGGTCCAAACTTTCTGTGCCAAACACTTTAATTTGAACTCTGGTGCATAAATTAAAAATGGGCTGAAGTTACTTTTGAGTAAAAAAAAAAGTGTGTACTTTTTCCCACATCCGCAATTTTCTGCCAAAGTTAACAAGTAAAGGCCTAGGTTCTGAGCTGAAATGATCAAGTTAGAATAACAAAGCATTTCTTTGGGAACACTTGAATCATCTGGATGGTTTGATTTTACTCCTGCAAAACTGCCTATACTTGCTTTTTTAACGCTTTTAACTCCAAACATATACTATTACTTTTTTTTGTAAGTCCAAACAATCATTACTCATTATTGGGTACTTTTTATTTTCAAGTTTGGCCAAAGGGTGGTCTAACGGAGGGGTCTCAAACTATTTTTACCTTGGGAGCTGCATGGAACAAAATCTATTCTCAAGCATGGCACACAGGTAAAATCTCACTCAAAATCTTAAATCAGTTAGTGTCAATTACATGTAGTTTTGCGATGCACACCGGTCTGACCCCAGTCCCTCGCTGATAGTGGTGGTCAACTGTAAATATATTATTGAAGAGTAAATAAAAACAGATGTATAAAATAACGTCCTTTTTAGTCCCCTATATATCCCAATATAGCATTATTTCTTAAATTGCATGCAGTGAATGGAAAATTCCTATGATTTTTCTTCCATGGATTCATACATCTGTATTTTGTATGGATCACATAATGCGATAAATTAAAAACAAAAATCTAAGTGGATGGATAATTGCCAATCAAAATCTGTGGTTGTACAAAGTGGAATACAGTCAAGTGTGAAGAAGTCAACAAAATAAAATGGTGCTGTAATGTCTCATTTTGGACACTGCGTGGCACCCACATAATGATAAACACAGCGGAAGACGTTAAAAACTCACAAAGAAGAATTTACGACGGCGTTACAAACACGATGGCACAAGAATGATTGTTTACAACACAGACTAAAGTGAATGTCTGGTAAGACCTATGGATCATTTGACGCATGCAAGGGCATTACAGGATTATGGACAGCGAATTTATAGGTTCAATTCTATTCATTTTTTTAAATGTTTCACAAAATAATTTTATGGGCCATACGTTTGACACCCGTGATCTAAATGCCTCTTGAATAATTCAGTGGTGGATGATATAAATACTAAAGTAATGAATTACTTTTGATAGTTCAGTACATATGTAAGTAATTGATGACTTTAGGTTGATTGCTTGGGTCTTAAAAGTGCTAAAGTAATACATTACTTTAAGTATCAGTGTAATCACATACAGCGTTTTAGATAATTAAGTACTGCAACAATCAATTACTTTAGGTTGTAAGTACTAGGGTAATCAATTACCGGGTACTAAAGTAATCACTATTGATTTTTTTTTTTAATGTGTAATGTGATCAATTACTTTCGTAATAAATGTCTTCCTTTAATAGTTAATCTATTTAGTACCAGATCTTTTCAGACACTCCTTTAGCCACTTCTAAATTAAAAGGAAAATATATAGATAGGTACCAGGGATTGAATGTCTGGATGCTTAAACATATGTAAAAATATATCATTGGAATTGAATGAGTTAGTTGTGGACTTGTTATCCCGCTTTGCTTTTATTTACTGTCTGTCATTTTAACGACATAATTTATTTTTGTGTAACACTTCTTGAGGTTTTACCTCTGTTCATTCATTCATTTGATCATTCATTCACTCATACATTTTTCTTTATACATTCATGAGCTGAAATTATTCATTTTATGTATTTTTTTTAAACCTCTTTTTAATGTTTAGTGGCAACATGTCATACTTTGCTATTTAAAGTAAGTGCAAATTTGGCTTACATTGCTGTTGTCAGAAGTGACCCCCATCTTAACCCAAGGACTCCCTTAAATGCTAATAATTGCGTGTACAATGGATTAGCAGACAATCCTGTCCAAGTAATAACGTCCCTGCATAATTGTTATCATTCATTTTCACATGGGTTGATTCATTCTCAACCCTGTGACCTTCTGTGCCCACCAAGACACAATCATCTCATTCAGTACTGACACCTCTCAGCATGTAGAGGATATTGTTTCAGACAAGGCCAGTCACAGGAATTTGCATTTAGCCCATCAAAAAAGTGTCTGTCCGCAAAGAGAGCGCCATTCATATTCATGAGGTCGCAGCCGGACCGATGCGCTCATTGGCCTCTGTCACGGCTCAAAATCTGCCTCTATGATCACAGCAAACAGCTATTGGCCAGCTCTTCATTAGCTTCAACATCCCAGTTGACCCAGGTGCCAGCACTTATAGATGCTTGCCTCTAAATTTGCGCACGGCAAGATTTTCAGGTCCCCGACGCTGAATGGGGTCTGCTTTGAGCCACTCGTGATCTAAAGTGAAGTGCATCTTGCAGTCTCAATGGTGAGCTCACCTCATGCAGTATACATGGGACATGCTTGCCTTGTCTCTGTGCTGGACCGATTCATTCGAACAAACCATGGGTTTTCTCTTTGAATAATTGCCGCTTGCATTCACGCCCTTTGTGAGCCCTCCCTTTCATCTTTTATGACTGAAACCTTGGAAGCTAATGAGTACAAAAAGAGTCAGATCATGTACCTTTCATTAACCGCCAAATTTGTCTTTTACACAAGGGATTTGACGTCAACTGTCATTTTACAATTTTCACAAGCAATGGGCAGCAATGTTTTTTTTCTCCTAAAATTCAAAATGGTTCCAAGGTGCCCGTCTTAACATATGATGTGATTCTGTCAACATCAACTCCAAGGAAAATGACTTACAACAAAGTATTCACCCTGTTTTTTTTCCCGTTACCTTTCCTTGACCTAGCCTATTTTGACATATGGTGTAAAGGGCTTTATAAGTGCAGTCCATATACTATGTTACTACTGTAATATACTTCTGCTCTCAGCCGACATATGTGTTGATATCAGATGCCATTTCAGGTTTGTTTGTTCTTTGTCCATCCATCCATTCAATTTCCAACGCCGGATATCCTCACTAGGTTCACAGACTTGCTGGTGCCTATCCCAGCTGACTTTGGGCAGCAGCCAGGGGACACCCTGATCTGGTTGCCAGCCAATTGCAAAGGGATGAACAACAATTCAGACACCCAATCACACCTATGGACAATAGAAAGTCCATTATACTTGCCATGCGTGTTTTTGGAATGTTGGAGGAACCGGCAGTGCCTGGAGTGAAACCACTCAGGCACGGACTAACGTCACACAGGAAGGCCAGAATAATCTGGATTATTGAGCTTGGGTCTCTTAACTGTGAGGCAGACATTCTAAGTACTCTTCTACCCTGTCACCCTTTGTTCGTTGAAAATTCATTTTTTTCCGGTCAAAAAGTCGTTCAACGTTGCCTATTACTACTCAACCAGGTTTATTTGACTTGTGTTTGTTAACTCTGCTTTGCGCCTTGATGCTTAGTTGCATGTTTAGAAGTTACCAAGACTTTGTGGTAATGGGACTTACAGAAGTGTTGCTTTTCGCTGCTACGAAAAGGATAACTGTTGACGTATGATCTAAACGTTGTGCTGAAGTCCACAGTAGACCAAGAATTGGCTGAGACCAGACTCTGCAAAGACCAATCCAAGATCAAGACTTTGAGAGTCGGGATGGAGTCAAGGCAAATTCAAAACAAGCTGGAACTGTAACAAGCACAGGAACATTTAAAAACTTGTTTTGATAAGGTTGAAACTTGAAAAGTCAACAACTTTCTCGAATTCCTTTTTTCCCTTTCAATTTTCTTTTAAAATATTTGATAGCCAAAATCGTAGTCTGCAACCATCAATACAAAATATGTAAACATCTGATTTTTTTTCCAGTTAAATGCTTGTATACTTGCGTTTTAAACACTTTGATTTCAATCTGACAAAAATGGATGGCTTTAACACCCCACAAAGAAAAAACAAACCAAAACACTTTGTGCGATAGATACAGTATTTGCTCAGCACTTGTATTTATTTCTTTTTTTGCTTGGCACTCATTGTCAACCTTAGCTCCAAGTGGGAAAACATTCCTGAGAAATCACATGCAATGTTGCATGCAGCTTAGTATTGTTAAATGATGATCATGACACAATGTGGCCTGCATCAAAAAGGAAGAGATGCACGTCCTCTTTCTTAATAAAGAGTGTACTTTGCTCAATGTCGTGTCTGTGGCTCAGTGGGAGTGCTGATACCTGTGGGGGAACAGCGGACTGATGCAGAGATAGAAGCAGGGAACACGCCAGACCTCTTTCGTAGCTAACGGCCTCGGGTAACTGATTTACCCCACCTGCCGCAGGACTGTCGATAAAAATGCTCACTTTTCATTTCATTCCTTTCTTATCCTAACCGTTTTCTTCACCATTTCTTTTCCTCACCTCTTTGACCTCTTCTAAATGCATCTTTGTCTGTGATAATTTAGCAAAACTACAAGCTGATTTTGGGGCTTTGGTGCGTGTCTTGCCTTCTCTTTAAGCCCTTTCAAAGTTCTGATGTACATTTTTTTTTTTTTTTTTATGATGGTGCGACTCACTGTCGGATAAGGCGTGATGAAAGTGCGATGCAGCGATAACGGGGGAAATCACAGGAGAATCATAGAGGTAGAAATCAAATTACTTGGTACATGTCAAAGCCCGGAGGAGACGGCGGCAGCCTGAGCGCAAGTTGAATTATCTACACAAAAATGCCCATTTATTTCACATAATGGTCTCCCTGTTGACATGTTGATATAGAGTATGTTCTTCAAAGTAAGACGGGCATGAAAAAATAGATGAGATTGCAGTTGTCTTATTTAATGTGCTATCGGATAAAAGCAAATGTCTGGCATAATCTGATTTGTAAAAGTAAATAAATGCATACTTTTTTCAATTAATTACAGCCGTGCCCATTATCAGACACCACCATATTACCATTGCACTTAGTTTACCATCCGTAAATAAGTCTTTTGTGATCTCATATTGTGATATTATCTATGAAGAAAATTTCTCAAGGATGTAAAAATAAAGAAAGAAATGTATTATTGATCAGAAAGTAAGCCACGTGAGCAAAATCTAAAAAGAAGGGAAAAAAACATTGGCGGAATTATTTTAACTTACCTTACGCTTTGCATGAAAACTTCTAGCATTTCGACCTTGAGCGTTTTCTTAGACAGGCCGTCTCATCTGCCATCCTGGATGTACTTTGTCTTTGCCGGCTGTCTGAATAAATTCATCAGCAGAGTAATAATAGTGCAGACGTGAATGAAAACTCACCCGATCGCCTTCCGTGAACACCTGCAACCTCTCCGACGGTTGCTCCCCGAAGCCCTTCAGTTTGCCTAAATATACATGAAGACTCAAGTAGCACCACGCACATAACCGATGAATGTGATCATCTAAATGAGATTATGAATGTTAAACAAAGGGGACCAAAGGCCACCGTTTGTTGTCATCGTGAGAGCAAATTTCCAGATGTAAACTACAGTAAGCCACGTATATGTGTTCATACACAGTCATGTAAATTCTCCTTTGAAATCAGAACTCACAGCTTGAAAACATCACATAACCGACCTCTTAAAACAGGTGAGCCCTGATTAGTCATCACACGAGCCCTAAGCAGTTGTGAAATCCTTTTCAGTCAACAGGATTTAAGACCCTGAGATGGATATTATTTCTTATTTCATATACCACAAACAAAATGCCTTTGCATGCCTTGGGTAAACTATTGGGGGTGGGGGCACCAAAGATATTATTATTCCCTAGAACATGTTTTACTTGAGTTCCCCTTTAACTACAAAATCAATCCTACATGCATTGCAGTCCTAATGGCAGGTGGAGAGTATACATTATTGCGGAGGTGTGCGTTCGCTTTTCAAAGCTCGTGTCTTACGTTCTGCTGGGTTGTCGTGCTGTGAACTTGATTTCCTGCAGAGAAGGCAGCACAGGAAGGTGGAGTCATAGACGCAGCGGTCAAGCAGTGCAACTCTGCCAGAGCCTGATGCTCGCTGTGAGCCGCCGCCACCCTGAAGAAAGCCATATTCTCATTGTTGTCATCGACATTGTCAGAATGAGACTTTTGCCTTTACATGAGATTATACTTGACACGCAACAGTTTTACCAGTAGAAGTTCCCTCTTTGTTGGATTTTCTTTAGTATCTTCACAACCTTTCATTTGAATATTCCATTCCCTGATGTTTTTATTCACTCTTAATGTATCACTTGTTCTTCCACCTCCTTATGTAGGAGTAAGTGTTCTAATTGCTGCTTTGGCCATCTGAAAGGATGCAAAAACACATTTGTGTACAATACAGTGAAACATTAAACATGGGGGCACAACATTAAACAAAAACGCAACAATACCGTTGTTGTCTCCCCCTTACATAAGACACGTCTGCGGTTGCAGCTAAAAGCACCCCCGGTGAGCCGCGCGCTGTCATGATCATTTAGCGCATGGCCTGCTTCAGCCACCAGCGCTGAGCATAGGATGAATTGATACTCTGCCTTATGGGGTCTTTTAACTTCACAATTGTATGGCCCAGTTCTGTCCACCCACCAGTCTAGAAAAAAGTGTGGGCACAAACATGAACATTTATTTTCTTTGCTTTACTTTAAGTAGTGTTTGTTGAATAGAGCTCGGGGTTCTTTTGTTTTGGGTTACCCTCAAAGACAAAACATTTCAAACATGGACATCATGCACTAAAGTCATACTAAAGTCAGTCTCAGGAGTTCTTTCCTTTAAGTAGGTTCCAGACTTGATATATAACTTGCAAAATTGCTATATCATAGAAACAGTAACTACGATAACTCTGTATGGCTTGATTTGAACTACTTTATTTAACAGTTGCCTGAAGGATTGAGACTCGGCCGTTGAACCTATTCTGCCAGATGCAGAAGAATCCCCAATTCGTCCAAAAGGGTACCTAGTCCTAACCTACCTGAGATTGCTCTGCGGAGCCCATATGAAAATATTATTCCACCATCCTAAAGAGTTTTAACTTGTAAGTGTGCCAAGGGTCTCATGAACATAGGAAGATACAGAATAAAGGTCACAGCGACACGATGACCCAATGTTAGTCAAAACCAAAATCTAAGGATCTGAAGACTCGGGAACAAGCACAAAACCAGTTGTGAAAGTACCACCTTCTGCCTAAAATCAACTGAGGAGGTCCAAAAGAGGACACTCTATGTTGATTATTATTTCGAGGATCAATACAAACGAAATTTGGAAGGTTTTATAGTTTAATAAATCAGACAACGATAGCATGTTTTATTTATTTTTTGCACTGATTGAGGAGTACTTGGCTAAAAACATATTTCACATGGGGTAGATCACCGAAAGAAGGTTGAGAACCACTGCATTAGGGGAAAATGCCATTTTAATTGGACATAATGCATTTGGGGAAAGAACCATTTTAATTGCTTGGACATGTTTATTTTGATTGCCTTGCACCCCTCAGGTGTGAAAATAAATGAACAAGGACATATTTTTTTGTAAGACGGCTATGTATTTTTTTTTTTTTTTTTGTCCGACTGTTCCATCACAGTTGGACTACGTACTATTGCCCTTATTGTTGTCAAGATATTAATACCAAAATACAGATTAAATAACATCTATAAATAATTGAATTAATTAATCTCATTTAAAATGGTGAAAACCCTTCAACGAGTTTTATTTTGTTTTATTTTGTGTGTGTGTGTGCGTGTGTGATTGTGTCATTGGAACATTCAAATACTGATATATAGACAGCAAAAAGTGGCCTCAGGACTTAATTTTCTTTAACTGTTTTTAAACAAGCAGTTTGAACCATTTACACTTTACTTATGCGCCGTATAGTGTGGCAAATAGGGTAGTGTCAAAATTAAATTGAAAAACTTAAAATCCCTCAAAAGAGGCAGGACAGAGTCCCAAAACCGACTGCTGATTTAGGGTTTGGAAAGTGTGCTGTAATATTGATTCTTGTGGTAACATGTTTTATTTTGCGAGAAGACATAGGTGTCTCTTTTATGGTCAAGTCTTTGGCTTGTCTTCAGATGCGGTCCAGAGACGTCGGGATAGTTTCACATCAATATTACAGTAATGCCACAATCCAAAGACACACATTTATCCCAATCAAAATGCTAATGTGCTATTGATTTTCCATTTTCTGCCACTTTTCTGCTCTCTCTGTCTCGGTGGTGAACTAGTGCCCCAGACTTGGAGGTTCTGACTCGAATCCCAACAACTTCACATTTGAGAGAGAGATTAGGAGATGTGACGAACCCCAGTTGTATTCCATTCAAGCTCAATCAAGATAAATATTACCCAGGTGCATGCCCGAGCTGAGCATTTGAATGCAATTAAACGCCACCTATTGCACACTGAAAATGCGTTCACATGCTTGTCCTAAATGGGAGTGGGAGTTCTTGATGCTTTTTCCTTTGGGCTAAATGAACACCTTAACACTGTGGGGGGTTGTGCGTAATTGGCAGCAGGCCAATTGACTTTATAGGTTAATTTGCCTCACTTTTGTCTTGCAGATATGAGATATGATATGAGATCTGAGTTTCCCATAACGCTTGTGCCTAACTCGACCACTTCCTTTTCCTACCTCCGCCTGTCTGTCCTCTTTTAGCAGCTTTTTATGATGGGTCAAAAAAAAAAAGATTCTGGATGCTTGTTATAATAAAGTGTTCCCAAGTACTGCCCATCAAAAACTACCTGATTCAGACACCTACATGTCATCATTCATATCCAGTGAATTGACTACCTCTGGGGATCACAAAAACAGAATGGGGTAGTTGTTGTGTGTGCATCAAACTTTGCTGGCTAAATCAAAACAAATAAATGATTGATTTCAATGGAACTGCATTCTTGGATGACAATGTGAGCTATGTGTTAACAAGTTTGACCTTTAGCAACATTCCTTACATTTGTCAGTCTTTTCACGTGACCACTTCTTTTACCTGGCATGTGTATGTGGGTTCAGAAATATTAAAATGTGACGCTTTAAATATTTTAGAAAAAAAATATTGCAATACACGTGTTTATTTAACTCTTGAATTATAAAACTATTACAGTAATTGTACTGTTGTCCCTTCCCGTTTTTATCCCTTGGCCATAGTGGGGAACACAGAGGGCAGGAGTCCCGTAGCGGCATATGACAAGACAGGTCTTTTGGACATATACAGGACATTTTGTCCATTTGGTCATTTTAAACAGCCGAATAATGTGAAGAGATTTTAGACACAATAATCTCTATGAGACAAACCTGACAGCCCTTTGCATTCCTACTATCTAGTCAAAACCGTGTAATCTGTGTGTCTTTGATAAAGCACACCCACAAATACATATCCTTGAGCAACAAGGCACCCGGAAGCAGAACGCCTCAAGGCAAAGAAAGATGGTGGTTGACAGTAAGAGGACAAAGAAAAGCTCTTTTCAGCCACATAACGGGACATAGAAGAATCCTAATTTGTCGATGAAATGGCAGAGGAGTGCCTCATTTGAGAACGTAATATATATTTATAGAGCAGATGTGATCTAGCGAGGGTTTTAATACTTTACTAGACTTTTGGAATGTCTGGTAAATCCTTAAGTGTTCCATTTGTTGCTTGACTTGTTACGTCTTAAAGATTTCATCAAAGCTGCCTGCATTTTCCAAGCACCTCCTCGTATTAGCTTAGCATTAACGACAACCCAATACCTACTGAAGATCATCTAAAGTTTGCTACATTTCCCAATGCTTTCATAACTACGGCACCTTTCAAGTCCAAATTTGTCCCGACCGTTGTCCAAAAAAAAAAAAAAAAAAACCTAAAAATTTAAATTAAATGGCTACTGTCTATTTTGTACAACACCTTTATAATCCATTAAAAGCTTTATATATATATATATATATATATATATATATATATATATATATATATATATATATATATATATATATATATATATATATATATATATATATATATATATATATATACGTCGCCCCAAAGGTAAATGCCATTTTTCCTTTGTATATTTATGTTATTTAATTTAACTGTACAGTAGATTATGTTACACATTTTTAATATGTGTATAAAGTCGTGTTGTTTTTAACTAAGGTTTTTGCACGCGTTGCACGCATTCACTAATTAACATTTGGTTTGGATTGCCCGTCATACGAGCAGTTCGAGTTACGAGCGTAGCCGCTGAACGGATTAAGTTCGTAACACGGGAGCTCACTGTGTATATATATATATATATATATATATATATATATATATATATATATATATATATATATATATATATATATATATATATATATACA